>NC_138770.1:501380025-501625025 GCF_965119305.1 Pelophylax lessonae | reverse complement strand
GAACATGTCTGCAGGTCTGAGCGGATTCAGTTTAGTCTTACAGCTAGATAGGAGACTGAATGCCTTTTATTGTTTATTGGACTTTGAGAAAACCTAAGGGTCCTTTCACACGGCCGCTCCGTGTGTCCGCAAATCATCCTATTTTTTTGCGGATGATTTGCGGACATCAATGTAAGTGAATGGCACTGCGGATGTCAGCGGAATACCATCCGCTGACATCCGATTTTCCTCCTTTCAGTTCTGTTCCGTTTTTACGAATGGAACAGAACCCCATTTTTCCATCCGTGTAAAAAACGGAAAGGAAGGAAAATCGGATGTCAGCGGTGTCATCCGCTGACATCCGCAGTGCCATATACTTACATTATGTCCGCATATCATCCGCAAACGAATGGGATGATATGCGGGCACACGGAGCGGATGACAGAAATGTCATCCGCTCCGTGGAAAAAAAAAAAAAAAGTCCCACAGCGGACTTAAGCAGCGGAGCGGCCGTCTGAAAGGAGCCAAACACTGTTAGGGATTCTTTTTTGTTTGTGTTTTTTTGCAACATTGATGAATAAACATAATAAGTAAGCCCTTAAAGGCATTTGGCATTCGGATTACATATCTGGGAACTCTCTGTTTAAGGCTTCTTTCACACGGAGCGAATCATATTGCGATCCGCTCCGGCACTTTTTTTTTTTTAGGGACACGGATGACACTTGTCTTATCCGGTCCGTATGTCCGCATATCATCCCATCCGTTTGCGGATGATATATGGACATAATGTATGTCTATGGGATTGCGGATGTCAGCAGATGACACAGCTGACATCCGATTTTGCATCCTTTCCGTTTTTTAAATGGAAGAAAAATAGGGTTCTGTTCCGTTCCAAAAAACGGAACAGAACTGAAAGGACGCAAGTCGGATGTCAGCGGATGGTCATCCGCTGACATCCACAATCCCATTGACATGCATTATGTCCGCATATCACCCGCAAATGGATGGGGTGATATACGGACATACGGAACGCCCGTGTGAAAGAGGCCTATAACTGATCACCCACTAACAACAATATTGACCTTACCAGTCTATCCAGTGCCACCACCATCTCTGCCCCTCAGGAGAGATTAAACATCTCTGTTTGTCCTGAAGACTAATGTCTCTGGTACAGAAAGATATGGGAATATAAGCATTGGTAACCCTAAATGGTTCATTACTGAATCATCAAATAATTTTTTCTCGCTTGTAATTATGTGACAAATTTAAACTCATAAATAATACTGTATTTGTTTTTAGAGTTTTTAAAATTGATTAAAAAAAAAAAACAAGAATACAGATATATAAATAATAGCTGTTCTAATTAGTAAGCAACATAGTCAGCTGAAACACCTTCACCTTTTTTAGATCCTTGAATGCACCAACAAACACTTCATATAATTAAGCAGTAATTACATGAAATTATTTTAAGTAGTACACCTGGTATTATTGGGACCTTTGCTTAATTGAAGAAAACTGAGCTTTAGATTTTGATGTACTACATTTATTTTTAGGACTTTATTATGCAGAGCAGATTGTTTTAGGGTTTATTTTGGGGTTTTTATTATTCTTCTTAACTTAAGATACTGCATTTAATTTCAATGTTGAATATACTTATTGATGAAAAGTTCAGTAAGCGCAAATTGGTTAGGTTTCCTTTTAATTTATTTTCTCTATGGGAGACTTCAGTGGAGATTTTACCTTGCAGGCGTTTGAACATCAACAATACCACAATGCCATAACAATATTGGAAGCTCTTAATTAACAACTGTATATACAAATGTATAAAACAGAATGTATGTCGGGTTGTTGTTTAACTGGCTTCAAAAATGCTTAATCTATTATTTTCACATTCTCCTCAGCAGTTAGAATTGTTTTCAGCATAGTCATGTTATGCTTTCATAATTTTTTTTTATAAACCCAATAATGGCTCTGTAAAGTATTCTTTAGGGCCTTATTTTTTCTAGACTCATTATATGTGCAGTATGTTTACATTTTAATTATTTCATTATCCAGCCTGTGCATATCTCTTTTGATGAGTTATCTGGCTCTAAAGGAACACTTACTGAGTCATTTAAATCAATTTTGCACATATTCTGGTTGAGCTTTCTAAATGTAATATAATTATTTATCTTCATTTGCACGAATGTAGCTTTTACTTAAAGCTGTGCATTAACAAAATACAGCAGCAAAATACAGAAAATTACCGGCCCTTTTGCCGCCAGAAAGCATTTTTAGTACAATACTTAGCATTTCTTTAATTGCATTTATGTTTGTCAATTAAACAGTATGCTCATTTTAGAATAAGGAAAGGCAAGATTGTAGAAGGCAGAGAATTTTACAGCATAATTGTAAAAAATAGAAGAATCAGTAGATGAAAAAAAAAACAAAAAACAGTGGGTAGAAAAGATTTTAAAAATATTAATCGTTTCTCAGAAGGCATATAAAAAAGTTGACAGTTTTGAAAATGTAAATATAATGTTAAAAATATTAAAAATCAAAACAATACAGCAAGCTTTGTCCCTTAAAATAATACAAATTTTTAAAGCATTATAAAAATGTATATACAATAAAAGTTGCATGGGGTTGTAAAAAATATAAGTAGGTTATCGTTAGTTGCAGCTATTTATTTTAATTTTCATCATCTCATTTAAAGAGCAGTTTTAAAATGACTCTGTCATCAAACAAAATTAAACTGTCAACAAAAAATATCATCCAGTTTGTAAAAATACTGTATGTTAATAATGCTTACTAGTACTGTGATTTCAGTCTTTACTCTCTGACAGAGCTACACTTGACATTAGAATCTTCAGTATCCAACACTTTCAGATGGCCGAATTTGGTTATATTTTGTAGTTCCTAATTTCGGTATTTCTCTGATTTCATAGAGATATTCAAGTTCACCAAACATGAAGGTCCAATAGGGTCATTTGCAGGGCTTGTCAAAGCCTTTCTACTGTGTTCAGTAACTTGTTCCATTTAACCGCTTGCCGACCGCCGCAAGTACATATACTGCGGCGGTCAGCCTCGGCCAGGCAAAGTGACGTATCGGTACGTCACTAGCCTGTGAGCCAATAGCGGGCGAGCGCACGCCACCGAGGGCGCGCTCCCGCCCCCCGGCTCGTTCCCTAACGAGTCCGCGCGTGTGACCGGCGGACATCTGGTCCGCCGGTCACTCGCGATCGTCCGCCGTGAAGGGAGAAAGGCAGACGGCTAATGTAAACAAAGCCACCTGTCATTCTTCCCTGTGTAAAAATGGAGATCATACGGTTCTTCAATGTAGGACCGTTGATCTCTGTTCTTACACCAGTAGCCATGTCCAATCACAGTTAGAAACACGCCCCTAGGGACATACTTAACCCTTCCTTCCCCAATAAAGTTAACCCCTTCCCTGCCAGTGTCATTTTTACAGTAACAGTGCATATGTATAGCACTGATTACTGTAGTAATGTCACTGGTACCCCCAAAAGTGTCAAAAATATCAGTCAAGGGTCTGATCTGTCTGCCGCAATGTCGCAGCCCCGCAAAAAAAAATTCAGATCGCCGCCATTACTCGTTAAAATAAAAACAACAAAAATGACAAAAATCTTTCCCATAGTTAGTAAATGCAATAACTTTTGCGCAAACCAATCAAAATACGCTTATTGTTATTTTTTTTACCAAGCATATGTAGCAGAAAACAAATTGGCCAAAAATGTTAAAAAATTTTGATTTTTACATTTTTTTTGGGGGGGGGGGGGGGATTTCATATAAAAAAAATTCGAAAAATGTTATTTTTGCAAAATTGTCGCTATTTTTTTGTTTATAGTGCATGATCAAAAAAATCGCACAGGTGATCAAATACCACCAAAAGAAAGCTCTGTTTGTGGGAAAAAAAGAACGTCAAATTTGTTTAGGTACAGCGTCGCACGAC
The DNA here is from genome assembly GCF_965119305.1 of Pelophylax lessonae. Taxonomy (NCBI): domain Eukaryota; kingdom Metazoa; phylum Chordata; class Amphibia; order Anura; family Ranidae; genus Pelophylax; species Pelophylax lessonae. The sequence continues at coordinate 501,621,094 of NC_138770.1, read as the reverse complement.
CGTGCAATTGTCCGTTAAAGTCACGCAGTGCCGAATCGCAAAATAGGCCCTGGTCAGGAAAGGGGTAAAATCTTCCGGGGCTTAAGTGGTTAAAACGTCATGGTGGATGGAAGATAGCAAAATAATCAGTGACCCAGAGCTGAGGGAAATTCATCCAATGGGTTACATTTTTTTAGTGATAGCTATCTAACATAAGAACACCCCTTATTGATTTCCTGTAATTTCCTCTTGCTTCCCCTAGGAAAGGAAGAAAGAGGAAATTGCCTGCCCTAATACTGTTTGTTTTTTTTCAAAACATTTTATTGTGTTAAAATGGAATGACATAAGAAGTGAACATCACTTTTGAGCAATACAAAGCAATACAAAGATCATCGAAAAGAAAAAACAGGAGAAACAGCAATAATATGCACAGAAAATAGGGTGAGTGAACAAACCACGACTCAATCATACAGTGAAGTGTAGGAATGTACAAGATCATCGTACGATAGACATTGTAAACCGTTCAAGGAGGTGAGGATAATCTTGTTCCCCATTCCCTTGGTGCAGGACCATGGGGAGAACACATAAACATGAACCAATTGCAACCTCCACCTCGGTTGGGTGTGCAACGAACACAGCACCTTCAAGGGCAGTGGTGGCTCCCCCCACATGTCCAGACACCCCCAGAGGAGAACACGCTGTGTCCGGGCACAGGGGGCAACCATTAATGGTGTGTAAAAAGAAGAGGGGAGAAGCGCTCTAAGTGCAGACAATTTATTGCAGATAACAAGGCAGGTGATATACACTCACTAGACATGAAGACTGAAAAGCTGTATGTGTCAAAGCAATCCTGCAGCCATCCTCTGGAGGGTGTCCTCTGGTCACAGGAAGCCGTATGCAGTACTGTCACTGGCGGTGGGAGGGAAGAAAGCCGGCTGTCTCCCACAACATCAGCGGTGAGCGGTCAAGCGGCTCGGATCTGCGGTTGGAATGAACGAAAAATATACCAAAAGGCCAGTTCTGTCGACTTCGACAGAACTGTACCAGAGATGGAGATTATCTAACTCAAAGTAAACACTTAAAGAAAAAATTCTCAGAGAAGGGCTACCCTGATGATTTGGTAAACTCAGCCTATGAGGCCTATCTTCCAGGGAAACATCCTAGTTCTAGGGCCAAGAGCGAATACCATCCTGTTCGTTTTGTCACTAAGTTCCATTGTCAGTATAGAAAAATGGAAAAAATTCTATCAAAACACTGGGATATCCTAAAACAAGACCCCCACTTGAACTCGGTCATTTTGGACAAGCCAAAAGTGACTTATAGGAGGGCTACCACCTTGAAAAACAAAATAGCACCCAGCAAATTAAAGAACATCAAGGCCACTAATCATCCGTCATGGATGATCCCCCTGAAAGGCATGTATGCCTGCCGTAAAAAGTTATGCAAAATGTGTAGTTTTGTGCAACATGGCCAAAAGAACTTTACACATAATGACAAAATCTATGTCTTGGACATTTTTTTCAACTGTTCCACAGACTATGTGGTGTATTGTCTGATATGTCCCTGCCAGTTGCTCTATGTAGGTCGAACCATCAGACCAGTCAGACAACGATTCGGCAAACATCGCCGTCTTATTGAAGGTGGATGTGACCTTCATAGTGTCCCTCGACATTTTTCAGAAGTCCATGGAAAATCCACCGAGGGACTAAAAATTTGGGTTATCGAATCGATTCCCAAAGACTTGCCGGAGGGAGAACGATTTTCCAAATTATGTATGCGAGAGACTTTCTGGATCTATACGTTAGATGTTCTCGCTCCTCGAGGGTTAAATGAAGAATTAGACGTGCACACTATCTTATAATTATTATCAGGGTTTTCTGTTGGTCTTTATTTATTATTTTTTCATCACATCATATCAGATGATTTTTTAATATATACACTTTGGCCCTGGTTCTGGTATATAAATCTTTTATACAAACTTTATAAGGTTTACCTACTGAGCAATCAGAAGGCTTATTCCCCTATATATCATACATGTGGTACCGTAGTTGGTAATTCATATAAAAATCCTTTATACAGAAAATATAATTATTAGGATATACATATGTACACCTATATATGGGTTATATCCATCCTCCATTTTCTTATCCAATATATAAGGCTTTTTTACTCCCCCCCCCCCTCCCCCTCCCTCCTCTTATTGTTTCATTTGCTTATATGTTTCTCCATACCACAGCCTGTATAGGTATTATGCATTAGCTCTTAAAATATACCTTTTAAAGATGCTTTTCATTAACTTTTTTATTTTTATAATTGTATCGTTTTAAACCTGGAACGTTTTTACATGTTCTTCATAAGCCTTGATGAACCCAGGCTTACCCCTATTTTACATTTATTATATGTTTTGTATTGCCTAATTGTTTGCTATCACTGTAATAAGCGGTTGTCTAGCCCACATACATGTGTATTTAAGGGCAGCCGACCGATCATACTCCACTTCTAAGTTGTTTTTAATCTCTCCCATTACTACAAAAATGTTTGATTGGTTAGGTTATTGCTCAGTGCTGTGGGCGGTTGCCATCCCCTTACTTCAGCTGTGCCTAATTATCCTCTTGTTCAGCACTACATAAAGCCCCACAGAGACTACGGCACTCTAGCACCTGATGAAAGAGCGCGCCGGGTGCAGAGGACCCCGCGCATGCTCAGAAACGCGTCGTGCATGCCGTAACACATCGGACAGATCCCACCATCCCTGTGGGTGAGAGTGCCTCCATCCATCACTCGCAACACGGAACCGCAGATCCGAGCCGCTTGACCGCTCACCGCTGATGTTGTGGGAGACAGCCGGCTTTCTTCCCTCCCACCGCCAGTGACAGTACTGCATACGGCTTCCTGTGACCAGAGGACACCCTCCAGAGGATGGCTGCAGGATTGCTTTGACACATACAGCTTTTCAGTCTTCATGTCTAGTGAGTGTATATCACCTGCCTTGTTATCTGCAATAAATTGTCTGCACTTAGAGCGCTTCTCCCCTCTTCTTTTTGTCTGTACAGATTCTTCCTCCTCATCTGTGGAAGAGCAGCTCAGTGCCCACGGACTTTATCCCTTTTAGGATCATCAACCTATTTATGGTATCCCATTGTCCCCTATTGTATGGTACCATTTTATGCCTATGTCCATTTGCAGCTACAACCTTTTTTATTGCCTGTGTTTTTTTTTTTTTTTTTTTTCCCCTTCCCTCCCCTCCCCCTCCTCCCTGGATTCAGCTGCTTATTAGTTCTGTTCATCCACCCTTCATATGCTGGAGGTCTTCGTAGCGCTCTGTGTTTTGTTTTTTATATTAATGGTGTGTAGGTCGTCTTGGGGCTGGGAATTCCGAAGAAATCCACTGGAGGGGTCGGTGGAGTTAAGTGTTCTGGCCCGTGACCGTGGTCGTGTCTGCGGCTTGGGGGGGGGAACAGGGGAGCATCTGGGAGGGGGGGAAAGGAACGAGGGGGTGGGGGTTTGGGGTCGGGGGAGAGACAAGAGGAGAGGATGCTAGATAGAAAGAAAAAGAGAAAAAAGAGAGAGCGAGGGGAGAGATACTCAGAAGGGAGACATGAAGCCGGTGGCATTGGTGGGAGGGACTCGACCCAAGATGTAATCAATGGTTGACGGGAAAGTATTTCCGAAGCGTCCCGAACCCGACATGACATTAGCTAGCATCTAGGATGTGGTGGTCAATGTCTGAAAGTCAGGAAGTGTCGTGAAGTGTATCCAGGAAGCCCAGGTCGTGTAATATTTGTGGTGGGTATCTTTAGCCTACGCAATAGTGTCTTCCATTTCTGCCACCCTTTGGACCCTCTTCAACCATTCTGCAACCGTGGGGGGGGGAGGTAGAACGCCAGTGACATGGCACACACATCCTGGCTGCATTGATAAGGTGTAGTGTGAAGGACTTCTTGTAACTGGAGTAGGGTAAGGATGTGTGATGAAGCAAATATTGCGCCGGATTAAAGTTAGGAGTATATGTGGTGATCCGAGGAATCAGGGAGTGCACCTCCCTCCAGAACGGCTGGACTAAAGGGCAGTCCCACCAGACATGCAAAAGGGAGCCCGGATGCAGGCCACATCTCCAACAAGTAGGAGAGTTAGCTGCTGAAAACTTGTGCAATAATTCAGGAGTTCAGTACCATTTAGTATAGAGTTTGTAGCCAGTTTCTTGGGCAAGGACATTTAGGGATCCCTTGTGCATGTGGTAGTGAATTCTCGTCCAGTCTTCCTCAGAGAGGTCCCTGCCAAGGTCCCTCTCCCACCTAGACCTAAGTGCCTCCGTGTGTGCGTGGGCAACCGGAAAGAGCATAGTGTATAATATGGATATCAAATGACGATGCGGCCCTGGCGCTTCACAAAGTCGTTCAAAGGAAGTAAGGGAGCGGGTCCAATCCGCCACCGGCTGTGCGCTGTGTAGGAAGTGTCTAACCTGTAAAAAGCTGTAGAACGGAACGTCGACAGACGGGTATTTGAGGCGAAGGGCCTGGTGCGTAAGAGGGCGAGAGTCAACAAAAAAGTGACGTGCTTGAAAGGGCATGTCCACGGTGGGCCCCGTGGAAGGGACGTAAGGGAGATCGGGTGGGAATTCTGGAGAAGCGCATAGGGGTAGCAGTGGACTAAGTTTCGGGGAAAGATCCAATTTGTGACGGATCGTTTGAAAGAGGCGCAGGGTTGCACCCGTGACGGGATGGGTCAGAATAGAGCGTGGAGTCTCGGACGGCGTCACCCATGGGAGATGATGTGCGGGGATGGCAGACACTGCAGACTCCAAGGACACCCAGTCCTTAGAGTCAGCATGAGCGTGCCAATCAATTATCCGGGTAAGGTGGCAGGCCCAGTGATATTTAAGCAGGTGCGGCAAGCCGACCCCCCCTTCTGCTTTGGGGCGAGTGAGCGTGTCCCACCGGATTCTCGATTTATGGGACTGCCATACAAAGTCTGAACAGATACGCTGGTAGGACTTGAAAAAGGCCGGAGGAACATGGATGGGGAGGGCATGTAAGATGTAAAGCAGACGGGGAAGAATATTCATCTTCACTATTGCGACCCTGCCAAACCAAGAGAAGGGTCCCTTAGACCACGATTGTAGGTCCGATTTAACAGATTGTAGGATCGTCAGGTGGTTCTTGGCGTATAAGTCTGAAAGTTTGCATGGGAGCTGGACCCCGAGATAGGTGATGGCATGGGGATCCCATTGGAAGGGAAAGTTGGTCTGGCAGAGCCGCAAGAGCGAAGTTGGGAGGGACCTAATACTGTTTTTAACCCTTCCCTACCCTGTCCAAAAGTCTTTTTAAAAAAATGGCTATACCTCCAAACCTTTCTAATATGTCCTGGCTGTCTCCGGTTTCCAACTACAGAAAACTTAACAATAAAATCTTAAGCTGCCTATACATTAGTCTTTTTTCTTTTTGTTCAACCAGTGGGTTGAACCAAAAAAAAATGGCCCAATTTCCCCATCTACACATTTGAGGTTGATGGTGCATCCTCCCCGCTGTGTCATTGTATTCTGACAACAGAGAGGTATACAAATCAACACTGCAGGCTGCAGAAATTTTCCAATAGGATGGTTGAACAGAAGTTTATTGGTAGATTGACATCTGTTAAACCACAGGGCCCATACATGGACCGAAATATGACTGATCCCTGCCGAACTGGCTGAATTTCGATCTATGTATGCCCAGCTTTAAACCTACATAACCAGCAAATATGGTTAAACTAATAAAAGAAAATATTAACAAAGGTAAAAGTATAAAGCTTTTATTATAGGTATTTCTGAAACCTATTATAACTATAATGACAATAGCGAAGAGCTGAACAACCCTAGAAATTCAGATGCCAAACCTGAGCTCCATTGAAATCAACAGGAGTTGAATATGTCAAATTAAAAAAAAACATTGTAAAGTTCATAGAAGAGTAAGCAGCTATTGCTAGCTTTTTAACCTCAAACATGACTGAAAGGCAATGCCTCAGCAGAAGTAATGGAATAATTACCATTACAAGAATTACACAAATAATTTCAGGCTGGTTTTATCTCGGTTGTTGGAGAACTTGTCAGAAGTTATCAAGTTATCAGGCTGATAACAGAAGAACAGAGCAACAGCAAGACATGGGACTTAGGGCTTTGGAGAGAGCCTGTAGACAAATATGTAAGGCCCTGAATTTACAACAGTTTATTGATTTCTGGTGAGTACAACATCCTACAACCAATGACTTTACATTTTATTTACCTGTGAAGAACTGGTGCTCTCACATTGCCATGTTTTTTTGTAAAACATTGTCACCCACCTATGATATTACAAACAGGCATTGGTAGCAACACCTTTCAGATCATGCACCAGCAGTATTTTTCTTCATCTATGCCAGGGGTGTCAAACTCAATTTAATCGCGGGCCGCATCAGCATTATTATTGCCCTCAAAAGGGCCAGTTGTATCTGTAAGATGCTAGATGTAGATATCTAGATGTCCAGAGCATCCCCTACTCTTACATAAGACGTCAAGAGCCTACCCACCATCAGAAATTGAGTCCCCCACCCTCCCTTACATCACAGTGCACTCCCTTACTTTGTGCTGCTGCTGGGAAAAAGCTGTAGGCATTGCTGAAAAGCATAAAGTACAGGGTCTGGAGGAAGACCAGAAGAGGGCTGGACCTCTCCTGCAGCTGCAGGAGAGGTGCAAGGGCCACATGAAATGGCCTGGAGGGCCGGATTCGGCCCGTGGGCCTTGTGTTTGACACCTGTGATCTATGCCAATCAACCTCTCACTCCTTGTGTTGGAGACTTATTGAATCCCCGTTGCAAGACCCTTTGGTTAAAGAAGATCTGGAACATGAACAAAACCCCTATTTTGAACTTAGTCTGTCTTGGGATACAGTACATTTCCACACATTCTTTGAGAGGTGTACAAGGTTTATAAAAGGGGTATAGTGGTTAAACACAGCTCATGCCTACAGAAACAAAAGAGATGACAAATCATTTACTTATATAGATACACAACCTGGAAACATTATTCTCTGGCCTTCAGTCTACCCTGCACATGTACATGCCTGGGAAGGGAATTTCATTGCTGATCTACTGTATGAAACATTGTCATCTAGTCAAGTCACAGTCAAATTTAAAACATGCTACCTTTGTAATTATTTATTCTAATTTTCTACAGTATATGAATCTCTTGATTGTTGGCTGTTTCTCACTGGACAATTGGTCAGCATTGTCCAAATATGGCATGTGGTCATATTTTGGCAATTATTTAACCAGCTTCATCCCCCCTCATTTGCTACGTGGATGGGGATTCCCTGCATGTAAGAGAAAGGGATGGGTGACCAGTGGGTGATGGGGGATCAGTGGTTGGTATGGTAATGATGCAGCTGCTGCTTCCTAAGCAACCACTGACAGTCAGAAGCTGTCACATCCCTCTATGCTGAACACTCTGAATGTTCAAGTATCCAAACAGCCAGTGATGAGAAGCACAAATGTTAAATTGCTACCAATAGGAGTTAATGAAGTTTAACCATTTTATTTACATGAAAGAAAATATTGAAATATATCTGAAGCCAAAAGCTTTAAATCTGTAAAAGTCTTTAAAGCCCCGGTTGATTCTTTATTGCTTTTTGTGTTCTGCACTGGTGACATTAGCCCTGGTTCACACCTGTGCTATTTCAAAGTGGAACGATTTGAGTGCGACTTTGAAGTGCGATTTCCTTTTAACTTAATAGGATTTCATTGCCAGTTCATGCAATTTTGTTACGAATTGACTGCAATTTTCATGTTCTGTGACCTTGGCTCTCCCCAATGAAAACAATGCAGGTTGTGTGACATAATTCCTGTGCCTTCTAAGCTAAGTTCCATTTAGTTTTTACTTCCTGATTTACTGGTTTGTGCTTAGCAGTCATGTTTGCAGGGCGTTATTTTGCAGCAGCAGTCGTTAGGGCTGCTGTAGCTGGTATTATTGATCATGAAGAGAAGGAACGTAAGTGAAGGTTGAGAAAAAGGCATAGCTACTGCATCCATCCAATCATTGCCAATCGGCAAACAAGAGGACAGTCAATACCAAGGTACTGTATGTATGCTCATTCTCAAAAAAACACCAATACTAATACAGTATACGGTGGTTGATTTAGTAACCTCCCTGGCGGTATTCCCGAGTGTGGCTCGGGGTTAACTTTCAGTACCAAAAGCGGTAACCCCTAGCCACACTCTGGATTACCCCAGAATGTTACTCACTTTCCCTGCGATCCCCCGCCGTCCTCCCCGGCGTTCTCACACTCTCTCTACGCTCTGTGCACAGCCGATTGCCGACACTTGCCTTCCGGTTCCCTTCCCTGCGAGGGGGGGTGTAACGGGCGGCAAATTCAAAAGTGTAAATACACAAATGACATGATACAAAGCTGTGATCCTAACGGATTACACTGTATCATGCCATTTCAGCACAGAATTGCACCTGGTGACTTTTCCAGTGCCCTGCCTGTGATTTTCCAGTTCTTTGTGCCTGGAAAATTTTGAATGACCATAAGGTCCAAAAAGCGTTCTTTTTGTGCAAAAGCACTTTTAGACTAACTGGAAAACAGCTACAGCGAAACGGAGTTACTTGAAGAACTGAGCGATAGCGATTAGTGGGAAAATTCATCATCAGGTACGGAAATGATGATAGAAACAATTCTGATGCCTCTTTTTGGCACATAGCTTGTGGAATTTTGGAAGTATATCAAATGGTTGTTCAGAATTTCCAATGGAGCTATGTGCCAGAAAGAGACATCAGAATCGTAACTGTCGTCACTTTCCGTACCTGATGACCACTTTTCCTACAAATCGCTATCGCTCAGTTCTTCAAGTAACTCCGTTTCATGGTCGCTGTTTTTCAGTTCGTCTAAAAGCGCTTTTGCGCAAAAAGAACGCTTTTGGACGCCATGGTCGTTCGCAATTTTCCAGGCACAAAGAACTGGAAAAGCACAGGCAGGGTACTAGAAAAGTCACCAGGTGCAATCCTGTGGTGAAATGGCATGATACAGTGTAATCCGTTAGGATCACAGCTTTGTATCATGTCATTTAGCGTGTTTACATTTTTTAAGTTGCCACCGGTTTCATCCCCCAGCTTCGCAACGCTCGCAGGGAAGGGAACCGGAAGACAGGTGTTGGCATCGGCCGAGCACACAGTGGTAGGACAGCAGGAGGACAGCTGGAGGACAGCGGGAGGACAGCGGGAGGACAACAGGGGATCGCAGGGGAAGGTGAGTTTAAAAATGTAAAAAAACGTACATAGTTCGTATTGATGATGATAAGTTCCTCATTTACTTGCCACTGTCTCAGAACATCCGCCACTTAAGCTTGCACACAATTTTTGTGTATACTTCTTATCAAAGCCAGATGTTGATATTTAGGAAGTTGTAACTGAACCCAGCACTTAATGGCAGCTGAGGCCAGAAGGGAGAGGTGGACTATGCAATGAAATAACAGTACGCCAATGGCCAAATTGATCTTTTTGGTCAGACACAAAAAGAAAGGAGGGGAATAGCTTGTACCAGTGGCGTAGGTGGGTTGTCAGCACCCGGGGCAAGGCAAGTAATTTGCGCCCCCTAACCCGCGGTATTTTAGCCCTCGAGTCTCTTCCGCTATATTAGTTAAAGAATCCCTTACCCCCTAAGCACATGTATTGTTTGTTATGAAAATACTGATGTAATTAAAGTAAAATGCATCTAAATACAAGTTTGAATGACCAGCTTGCCCCCTTTCAATGCAGAGTGACCAGCGTGCCCCCTTTCAATGCAGAATGACCAGCGTGCCCCCTTTCTTTTTTTTTTTAATTTTATTTATTTATGCCAAAGAAACAAAAGGGAACATTTCTTGTTTACATTTTACAAGTGATACAACATATTCCTTATACAATCCAAATTTCATTCATTATTAGTCACATATTATCCATATCTTGTTTACTCTTCAATTGTAACCTTCCGTATTAATAGATTACCTTATTTCCCCCTGTTTCTCCCATTTTTCTCCCTTTTACTCATTTTAAAAAAAATCCTATATCCAGAGAGAAGGATAATTTAAAGGAAAAAATAAATAATAAAGTGAAAAATAGAAAAAGAAAAAAAAAAAAAAAAAAAAAGGAAATTATTTCCTTCTGACTAGTTCCTAAGCCCTATCTATTCCCTCTTCCGAGGGCACATCACAACCCATTCTAGAGGGGTGTATTCTTTCTGTTGTATATCCCCTGCTAGTGTTCCTCTGTTAGTCTGCATAATGTTTCCCTCTTCATAGGGGAAGTTTCACCCGAAAAAAAGGGGAGCCCAACCATAGGGGGTTCAAAGGGGGCGAGAAGTGAGGGGAAAAGAGCAGAAGAGAGAGAGAGAGAGATGAAAAAAAAAAAAATTCTATCTTATTGTGTAAATATGTGCCGTAACCCCTCTATATTTTCACATTTGTGTCTGTTACTTTATTGTGCTCCTCTTTCCCCCTCTCTTTCTTTCATGTTCCATTTTATTTTAACCCATCACCACATGACCCCTGCGGGGGCTCATCCACAAAACCAACGGAAAAAAAAAAAAAAAAAGAAAAGCAAATTATGTGTACATAGACCTAGTGTCACTTCTCACCCAAGTGTCTTTTTTCCCCTTCTCTTATCTATCTCTCCTTTTTTCTATCCTCAATTTTGGATTATGTGCAGATTTAAGACTCTCTCTCCCCCCCCCTACCTCTCCCCCCCCCCTCTCCCCCATCACTGTATTTATATTGTTCCCTGATCTTCCATAGTCAGGGCTTTCCCTTCCTCAGAGGCTGTAAATTGGTTCCACATGGCCCACTTTTTAGTATATAACTCTCTTTTACCTTGCCCAGTTAAAATCATGTCCTCAAATTTGTTTATTTCTTCCACTTTGTGTAGCCATATACTGATGGTTGGTGGATTTGGATCTCTCCATCTTAGAGGGATACACGCTTTAGCTGAATCTAATAAATGTCGTAAAATCGATTTTTTATATTGTCTATCTGACATTTCTGGTGCGTGAAAGAGGAAAAATATAGGATCTTCTGGAATATCATATTCAGTAAATTTCTGAGCTATTTCCTTTATCTGACTGCAGAACCTTTTTATCTTTGTGCATTGCCAGAATATATGAAAAAGATTCCCCCTTTCCTCTAGACACCGCCAGCATCTGTCCGAGTTTTGTGCGGCGATTTTATGTAACCGAGTTGGTGTATAGTACCACCTTGATAGTAATTTGTAATTTGTTTCCTGTATTCTTGTACATACTGAGGACTTAAATGTAAATTTTATTATATGTTGTATTTCTTTTTGTGTAAATGTAATCCCTAATTCTCTCTCCCATCCTTTGAAGTAAAACGGTCTATATTCTGAGGATGGATCTGCTATCAGAGAGTATGTCTTTTAGAGTATATGAGAAACTGCACCCTTCTGTGTACATACTCTCTCAAAAACAGTCATGGGTCTAACGAATTCCGCAGGGGAGGGGAGTGTTTGGAAAAAATGATTCAATTGCATCGCCCTCCAATGATCTAGGCCAAAATCCTCGTCTGGATCCTTCAGTACATTTACAGTTACCCAGGCGCCCGCCCTTATAAAATGGGATGCCTGATATTTCCCTCTTTCTCTTAATTTATTGAATCGGGTGTCCTGAAAGCCAGGGGTGAATGCTGGGTTCCCTAATATAGGGAATAAAGGTGTATTTTCTGAAGTTATAGCTGTGTTTCGGAATACCTTTTTACATATCCTTATTGTAGTTCCTATTGTTGGATGTTGCATCATTTCCTTCATTAATGGGCCTGGGCACCATGGGGCTCTATTTAACGGTATTGCACTTTGCATCTGCTCTATATTAGGCCATATTTTAATCTCAGTATGACAACACCAATCTATTAATCTGCCTAGATGTACAGCCTGGTAATATTTTAATATATCCGGGACTGCAAGTCCCCCATTCTTTTTAGGTAGATGTATTAATGTTCTTTGAAGCCTAGGTCTTTTTTGGCACCATATAAACTTTACAAATTCTGATTGTATCTGTTTAAAGTAGTTTGATGGTATTGTAATTGGTATCGCCTGGAACATGTACAGAAACCTCGGAAGAATAGCCATTTTGAGGATGTTACATCTTCCAAACCATGAACTTAATCCGGTTTGCCACCCTCTTAGTTGTTCCTTTACTTTATTCAGGAGTGGGGGGAAATTTAGCGTGTACACCCGGGACATCTAAAATGGCAGAAGTGTTCCTAGGTATTTCAGCGCCTCTCCTGTCCACTTCAGAGCAAAGTTAACACATAATTGGGATCTTAATTCATTAGTTAGTCCTATTCCCATCGCTTCGGATTTACATAAATTAATTTTCAAGTTTGATAGCGCTCCATACTGACGGAATTCCTGTAAAAGATTAGGTAAAGAGATAAGGGGATTTGTTAACGTAAATAGCATGTCATCTGCATAGGCAGAGACTTTCTGTTGACTACCTGCTGAGTTTATTCCCCTTATGTCCTGATTGTTCCGTATGGTACATAGAAAGGGCTCTAATGTTAAAGTGAATAGTAATGGGGAAAGGGGACATCCCTGTCTTGTACCGTTAGCTATTTCAAATTCTTTTGACAAAATTCCATTTGCTTTGACCCGGGCAGTTGGTTTTATATATAGTTGGTTAATCCAGTCTATCATCCTTTCTCCTATCCCCACATGTTGTAATACTTTAAACATGAATTTCCAACTGACCCGGTCAAATGCTTTTTCTGCGTCGGTCCCTATGAATGTGCAAGCTTGTTTAGAGTCATGGGCCAGTTGTAAAAGATTGAGGGCTTTTACTGTATTATCACGTGCTTCTCTATTGGGCACGAAGCCCACTTGATCTAAATGTATCAGGGAAGGGAGGTGAGCCTGGAGTCTGCTCGCTACAACCTTGGAAAATAATTTTAAGTCTGTATTGAGTAATGATATAGGCCTATAGCTGGGACATGCTGTCGGGTCCTTTCCCTCTTTTGGTAGCACCGTTATATGTGCTCGTAACATGTCTTTATGTACTGGTGTTTGTACAGAAGATCTATTGAATAGATCCCTCATCTTTTGGCCTAATTTAGGGAAGAATGTCTTGTAGTATTGTATTGGTAATCCGTCTGGCCCTGGTGCCTTCCCTATTTTGGTGTTTTTAATTGCTTTCTGAAGTTCTTCCAATGTTATATCCGCAGACATTGACTCCCTCACCTCCCCTGATATAACCGGCATACCTGATCTTGCTAGATATTGAGTCATCTCTTCTGGCTCCTGTTTTTGTGTTTCTAGATTATATAGTGACTCATAGTATTTCCGGAATTCTTCAGTTATTTCTTCTGGTTTCTCAATTCTCTCCCCTTTTGGTGTTATTAGTTTAGGAATATATGCTCTTATTTTTGTATCCCCTATAGACCTAGCCAGCATTTTCCCACATTTGTCCCCTGACTCATATATTGTTTTTCTGGTTCTCTGTAAGGCAGCTTTAGCCTTATATTGTAAAATGTCATTTATCTGTTTACGGGTGTTAGTTATTTCTTTAGTTAATTCTTCATTAGAAGCGTGTTTATGTCGGGATTCCAATTCATATAATTTCTGTAAAAGTTGATTCATTTGTTTTGTACGTAGTTTTTTAAGTCGTGCTCCATGCTTTATGAATATTCCCCGGATCACTGCCTTATGGGCCTCCCAAACACCCCTGGGCTTATCTCCTCCCCTTCATTGTTTTGAAAATAGTGTTCTAGTTCTTTTTCCACCTCTGATATCACAGTTGTTTCCTGTAGCAGGCTTAGATTTAAAGTCCATGTTTGTGATCTTGCTAAGGGTGTTTCTTGTAGAGCGTATGTTAGTATCAATGGAGCATGGTCTGACCATATTATAGGACCAATTTTTACCGATTTAATCGAGTGTAATTGTGAGTGTGGTATCAAAAAGTAGTCGATCCGGGAGTATAGTGCATGTGGTATGGAGAAAAAGGTAAAATCTTTCTCTCCTGAATGTAATAATCGCCACGCGTCGATCAGATGCGACCTGTAGAGTTGCTTTGCAACTCTTTTCTGCACTCTAGGTGGTATAGAAGATTTACCTGTTGATGTATCTTCTGAAGGTATTAGAGGCATGTTCATGTCTCCACCTAAGATAAGCAACCCATCCTGGAATTCTCGCAACTTCTCCAAACACTTTTCCAGGAAAACGTCCTGTTGAGTGTTTGGGGCGTATATTGAGGCAAGTGTCACTTTGGTATTTCCTATGTTCCCCTTTACAAAGAGAAACCTACCGTCTGTGTCAGTCATTATCTGTGAACATAACCATGGGATTTTCGCTGAGATCATTATAGATATCCCTTTAGTTCTATTATTCATGCTGGTTGAATGATATACTTGGGGAAAAAATCTATTTTTAAGTATTGGTATTTTAGTTTCTTTGAAGTGGGTTTCTTGAATATATGCTATATCTATTTCTGTTTTTTTCAGTTCAGATAGTAGGATACTTCTTTTCTCTGGTGTATTTAATCCTTTAGCATTTATCGTATATATTTTAAGTGTATCCATTGTATCTAATTATTAAGGCTTGGAACTAGTCAGGAGGGGAGGAAAAAAAAAAAAAAAAAAGACACAGGAAATAGAATAAATAGAGAAAAAAATTTTTTTTAGAGAATTTGGGCTATTTTTAGCGGCCAATAGTCGAAAACCAACTATTGGACGCGTGCCCTATGGGGGTTTAGGTGTGGAAGCCGCCACTTGGGCATCTCCAGGCTCCCACCGGTCGGCCCTTCTTTTACTCTGATTTGCATCAATCCTATTACCACCCGCAGTATTTGTGTATCAAATTATATTAAATCTCCCGTCACCGTATTTTTCCCCTTATATTAAGTGTTCCTCACTCTATATCCCAGTCTCCTGTTTTTCTTAGATGGAATGAGGGAGGGACTGGAGTGTACGCCAGGGAGGGAGGGGGGGGGGGGGAGGCCGACGGGGGGAGGAATAGTGGGCAAGGCACGGACCCCCGATATCCCTGAAATAAATTTCACCAAGATTATCCTATCTGGGAGGAAGAGAAAAAAAAAAAATACATTTACAACCATAGATCTCAGTTGCGTCTCTTTGTCAACATTTACCTGTTATTACTCTTTTACCTCTGGCACTTATCAGAGTATCTCCCTATAGGTCCTTATGATCCGGGTGTCCATACCCCCCACCCCCCAATATCTCCCCACCCCCGTCCCAATCCCCAACTCACCACCCAACCCAGGCCCTCAACCCAGGCCCCCCCCCACCCCCAACCATCCATAACGCATCTCCATCTCCCCCCTCCCAGCACCCCCTTCGTTCATGCATATAACTCAAGTATCAAGACCTCCTTATACAGTTTAACACATTTTTCTTTCCCTAAAAAAAAGAAAAAGGAAAAGAAAAATAGAGAAAACAAGAGGAAACAGTCGAAAAAAAAGGGAAACCCCATTGTCCCATAATGTCTTCTCCGTGGATGGGAAAAAGCAGAGAAAAGAAAAAAAAAAAAATACTCGTCTCCACTCCATCTCTGTGTAGCGAATAGACCCATCATTTCTATTGGAGGGGGAAATAGTCTTCCAAGAATTCAGAAAGATTTCAAACAAAGGGTTGTGTGGACCGGGTGGAGGACCTTGCGATTTAGTCTATCACTGCTGAATGGGGATAGTTAAAAAAAAAAAAAAAAAATTTACTCTCAGGTGCACACAACAGAAAAAAAAAATACTCGTCTCCACTCCATCTCTGTGTAGTGAATAGACCCAACATCTCTATTGGAGGGGGGAAGTAGTCTTCCAGGAATTCAGAGAGATTTCAAACAAAGGGTTGTGTATAGTGAATAGACCCAACATTTCTATTTGAGGGGGAAATAGTCTTCCAGGAATTCAGAAAGATTTAAAAAAAAAGGGTTGTGTGGACCGGGTGGAGGACCGTGTGATTTAATCTATCACTGCTGGGCGGGAATAGTTAAAAAAAAAGGTTTACTCTCAAATGCACACAACAGTCATTATCTTGATAAGCTAAAGTATACAATTTATCAGTGTTCTTTCATTGCAATATATAATTTGAAACTCACGCTACCCGGCCGTCATCTCCATTGGTGGTTCCCTTCGCGGTCTTCCATCCGGTCGTGTTTGGCTAATCAGTCAGTTTGGGATGTGTATGGGGAGTGTATTCAAAAAAGTAAATAGGTCTGGTAGTTCCGAAGGGTGCCGCAGTGTAAATGTTAATGCCTCTTTCCAAAAAGTCACCGCAAAAGGATATTTCCATCGGTATGTGTATCCCTTCTGTCGAGCGACTTCCAGTACCGGGCGGAGTAAGGCTCTCCTCTTCAGTGTTGCCTTTGATAAATCCGGCAATATTTTGATAGCTGCGCCTTCTAGGTCTATTGTTCCCGACTCCCATGCTTGCCTTATAATTTTTTCTTTTTGAGTATAATAATGCATCCTGCACACTACGTCCCGCGGTTTATCTGGATCTGTAGCTTTATAGCCTGTGCCCCTGTGGACTCTGTCCAGTTCTATATGGTCTAGTGGGTTTAACCCGAGGATTTTTTGAAACAGAGACGTTACTTTCCCTCTCAAGTCCTCTCCTCCCACCGTCTCCGGTATGTTTCTGAGCCGTAGGTTATTCCTACGGCTCCTGTCCTCCATGTCCTCTAGGTGTAGTTGGAGCGAGATCGCTGACCCTCCAGGGTCTTCTCGGGTCCTTTCAAGTGCTGCTACCCGTGCCTTCAGAGCGGTGACCGTCTGCTCCCCTCTCTGAACGCTCTCCGTGACAGCCTGTATCTCCATTTTTATGGCTTGGAGGTCTCGCTTATGTGTCTCCTCGATCCTCAGCACTAGGGACTCAATCTCTGTGCGGGTAGGGAGGGCTCTCAGCAAGGCACGTACCTCAGGGTCTGTCTGTGGGAAGACCCCTGTCTGCGGGGGACCTAGCACATCAAAGCTGTGTGTTACCGCCATGGACGCCACCTGTGCCTCTCTCAGCGGTCTGCTCGCATCCCCGGCTTCCTCCTGCATGAGCTCTCCTTCCGTTGCACCCACGCTGGGTGCCTTCGCAGCTGCAGGCTGTGGAGATCGCAGATATTGAGATATCTCCTCCTGCTTCCTTCCTGGCATTCGAGCGGCCGTATTAGCCCCTTGTTTTCTCCCCGGGGACATGCCGTGGTCCGTTTACTGAGTATTACTCGGGCCGGCCGTGGAAGCCTGGAGCTAGCTGTTTAGCGTGCTCTCATGCGGCCGCCTCCTGACCACGCCCCGAGAAGCGTGCCCCCTTTCAATGCAGAGAGACCAGCGTGCCCCCTTTCAATGCAGAGAGACCAGCGTGCCCCCATTTAATGCGGAGAGACCAGCGTGCCCCCATTTAATGCGGAGAGACCAGCGTGCCCCCTTTCAATGCAGAGTGACCATCGTGCCCCCTTTCAATGCAGAATGACCAGAGTGCCCCCCTTTCAATGCAGAATGACCAGAGTGCCCCCATTCAATGCAGAGAGACCAGCGTGCCCCCTTTCAATGCAGAATGACCAGCACGCCCCCTTTCAATGCAGAATGACCAGCGTGCCCCCTTTCAATGCAGAATGACCAGCTTGTCCCCTTTCAATGCAGAATGACCAGCTTGCCCCCTTTCAATGCAGAATGACCAGCGTGTCCCCTTTCAATGCAGAATGACCAGCGTGCCCCCCTTCAATGCAGAGAGATCATCGTGCCCCCTTTCAATGCAGAATAACCAGCGTGCCCCCTTTCAATGCAGAGAGACTAGCGTGCCCCCTTTCAATGCAGAGTGACCAGCATGCCCCCTTTCAATGCAGAATGACCAGCGTGCCCCCTTTCAATGCAGAGAGACCAGCTTGCCCCCTTTCAATGCAGAATCACCAGCGTGCCCCCCCTTCAATGCAGAGAGATCATCGTGCCCCCTTTCAATGCAGAATGACCAGCGTGCCCCCTTTCAATGCAGAATTACCAGCATGCCCCCTTTCAATACAGAATGACCAGCGTGCCCCCTTTCAATGCAGAGAGACCAGCGCGCCCCCTTTCAATGCAGAATGACCAGCGTGCCCCCTTTCAATGCAGACAGACCAGCGTGTTCCCATTCAATGCAGAGAGACCAGCGTGCCTCCTTTCAATGCAGAGAGACCAGCATGCCCCCTTTCAATGCAGAGTGACCAGCGTGCCTCCTTTCAATGCAGAATGACCAGCGACCCCCCTTTCAATGCAGAGAGACCAGCGTGCCCCCTTTTAATGCAGAGAGACCAGCATGCCCCCTTTCAATGCAGAGTGACCAGCGTGCCCCCATTCAATGCAGAGAGACCCGCGTGCCCCCTTTCAATGCAGAATGACCAGCGTGCCCCCTTTCAATGCAGACAGACCAGCGTGCTCCCATTGAATGCAGAGAGACCAGCGTGCCCCAATTCAATGCAGAGAGACCAGCGTGCCCCCTTTCAATGCAGAGTGACAAGCTTGCCCCCCTTTCAATGCAGGGAGGCCAGCATGCCACCATTCAATGCAGAGTGACCAGCGTGCCCCCATTCAATGCAGAGTGACCAGCGTGCCCCCTTTCAATACAGAATGACCAGCGTGTCCCCTTTCAATGCAGAATGACCAGCGTGCCCCCTTTCAAGGCAGAGAGACCAGCGTGCCCCAATTCAATGCAGAGTGACCAGTGTGCCCCCTTTCAATGCAGAATGACCAGCGTGCCCCATTTCAATGCAGAGAGACCAGCGTGCCCCCTTTCAATGCAGAGTGACCAGCGTGCCCCCTTTCAATGCAGAATGAACAGTGTGCCCCTTTC
The DNA here is from genome assembly GCF_965119305.1 of Pelophylax lessonae. NCBI lineage: Eukaryota > Metazoa > Chordata > Amphibia > Anura > Ranidae > Pelophylax > Pelophylax lessonae. The sequence continues at coordinate 501,602,305 of NC_138770.1, read as the reverse complement.
AATGCAGAGAGACCAGCATGCCCCCTTCAATGCAGAGAGACTTACCTGCAGCGGCGGCTTCTCCTCAGTTCCCCGCGTCTCCTCGAGTCCTCCCGCCTCCTCCTCGGCCAATAGCATGCGTTCCCCTTTCGGCCAATCAGGAAGCGGTTCTCGGACCCGCTTCCTGACTGGCCAGGAGGAGGATCCATGTGACAATAGCGAATTTTCATTTGCTATTGTCACACAATGGGTGGGCTCGGGGCGCACTTCTCTGCGCCCGGTCCGCTTTTTTTTTAAGTCTATTAGAGCCTCTGGCTCTAATCAGGTGATTAAAAAAAAAAAACACTCTGACAGCGCCAGGCTGCTGACTCACTCGCTGCTAAACTGACTGAGCAGTGAGGAGAGGCAGCATAGGCGGGGCTTGGCTTGCAACACCACCCCACCCTACACCAATGGACAGGTGAGGCACAGTCCAGCCCTGCCCCAACCCGCCATTTTCAGCCATAGGGCGGCCGCGCTGGACATCTCCCAGCCTAAAGATGGAGGCAGATGCAGACAGTGTGTGAATGTCAGAGTCAGACAGAGAGAGTAACACTGCGGATGCGCCCCCCCCCCAGATGTTGCGCCCGGTGCGACCGCCCCCCCCCCCCCCCCTGCACCCCCCACGCTACGCCACTGGCTTGTACACACTGGCCCTCTAGAAAGCTATAAAAAAGTTAGGATCGTTTTCATTGAAGCTGCCATAGATATGTTCTCACTTCAGAAGCTAATAGAGACATATTTGGAAAAATGTATAATAAAAAAAAGAGAATTATTGGAGGATTGTTTGTCATATGAGTATATATGTCTCTATATCCTCAGATAAACATATACATTAAAGATTACCCAAAAGCAAGAAAAAGAAAGGAAAAAAGTATTGCAGTCTTGCAGCCATTCATAGCATAGCCCAAGGTACTTACCTGTCCTTGTTACAACCAGCGCTCCTATAGCAATATTGTCTTTCAGCAAGGAGGAACTGGAATACTCACCAAAGTTCAGCTTATATATATACTGGTGACGGCAATCAAAACTACCGCACCCACAGCCCGAAACACTTGCACGCTGTTTGATTCTCCACAATAGAAGCACCTGCCCTCTGCCTATCCATTAAAATGCATGTGCTTCCATTGTGGAGACTCTCAGGGGACTCTCCTTGCTGCAAAGACCAGTTATAGGTGGGGCAGAGGGCACTTGTTTGTATTTTGAATATTGGTCAGGCAGCACACTGACACCTTTTCTGCCATAGTGCTATGTGCTGGGTGTTCAGTGTGCCCCTGTACCTTTAAGAAAAGATGGGCTCCTTCCAGGGTCACCTGCCATCTGCCTATCAATTGAAATGCACGTGCTTCCATTGTGGAGACCATCAGAAGTTAGAGCTAGGACTACTAAAGTTGGGTCCCTTGATGGGGCCTGTAGCTTATTCATGTATTTGCAAATATGTGCACACTAAACCCCTGCTTTTAATGCATATTGTTAGACAAGTCAATTTAGTTGGCGACAAGCTGGTTGGTAAGTTGAGCTTGGAAATTTCTTTGGTTTTGTTGACATACGTCGCCCTCACAGAGCTCCTTGCTGCAACGATCAGTTATAGGTGGGAGCAGTGGCCACTTGTTTGCATTTAAGGTATAACCCATGGAGAATTTTAAGTACTGTAGACTGGTGCCATTCTAGGGGAATACCCAATGTTAAAGCATGACATGTTGAATATCTATTTACTTAGTGTGACATCATCTTTTATTTATTTTTTTTCCAAAAACTTTATATATTTTTTAAGCTTGGGTATTATATTGTGTTTGTGTGCAATAAAATCCATTAAAATGTATTTTTAAAAAATGTGTTTGAAAAACCACTGCACAAAAAATTGCAACACCCATTATTTTATTCTTTAGGTCTTCTGCTAAAAATATACTGTATACCTTATACAGTATATATAATACAAAAAAATTGTAGATTTTTACTTGTATGTGAGAAGTCACAGAATTGGCCCAGTAGGGAAGTGATTAAAAGTCCCACCACCCTAACTAAGGGATTAGAGTACATACGTGAAGTTTATATTTTGAATAATTTGAAAATTGGGGATAGCAAAATGGTATTGGGGTTTGGGGAATGCAAGGACATGGTTTTGAAGCATGTTTGTGCACTGTTTGACATTTTACAATCCTTTTAAGACAATGCGGTGTGGTACTGCAAAAAAAAAAGCTAAACAGTTATACTATTAAACTGTTGTACCACTAGTCAATTTGTATGAAGTTGAGGGTTTTAGACTTTATTTTTTGTAACAGTAAATTTTACCATTTCTCATTCCCAGGTCAATTCAGACCTATTACCACTGTATACAAATGATATTTTTTTTTATTTATTGTTTTTTTTCAAGTTGTAATGGATCAAATTTGAGTTCTGCTGCTGTATTTTAGGTAATCAATAATGAAGGTGAAAAAAAACAAACAATTATACAGTCAAAATATGTGTTGCCAAAATACAGTGTCACTGTCATTGAGAATTGTACTGTTCCGTGTCACCCAATACAGCTCTAAGGCATCTCCCAAGCATGTAATAAAAGGACATGGAGTTTGTCCTATGTTGCCTTCAAACTTGCATTAAAAAGTGAATACTCTACTCTGTACTGATTCTTTTTTTGCATTGGTACATATCCTACATGTAAGTGCCCAGCTCCCTATGCCATTTGCTCCCACGCCTGAGCAAGACACGTCTAGTTCTTAAATGTGCCATGGTAATAACGTAGACTGCAGCCTGTTTACGGTATAACCGGATTTAAGTTTGCAATATTCTGACTTTACAGTGGGTTTGATGAATGCTCCATGAACCAAACCCAGACACATTCTCTCATCCCTAACCACAGCTTGTTTACAATACAGAAGGTAAGTTTTGGAATTTAACAAACCAGCAGATGTTTACTGGAGGAGACAATGACATTTCTAAGATGCTTGAATAACAAATAAATGTTTTAGGACATTTTTAGACTGGTGTATATCTTTAAAATACTAGGGTTACCTACTTGTTACTATAGTTGACAACTGTGAGGCTTCTTTAAAGCTGAACACCGGGCATAAACACTTTCATTTTAATTTATTGCTCAATAGCCTCAAAGTATATAAATATACATTGTGACTTTGTGTACACCAAACACATTTGTGAACATAGAATTTATCTTTTAAAAGTAGCAGTGATATAATCTCTATATTGTACAAATCCTGTGCCGAAAGTGGAGCTGTGTGTGGGACCCAGCATGCCCACCCACTACAGGATGCCTGCAGAAAACTACAGGAGGTGACAGACACAAAACCAGTCACCCTGCACAAAGAGAGAGAGAGGAGCAATGACTGGTCTTTACTACAGGAAGCTTCTGCACAGAGGTGACTTTTAACACTGGAAACTGGAAGAAATACACACAGCACACCAAGATTCAAGTAAAAATACATTTGGCTTTTTAAGACAATATTTGCTTATCCTGGGAGTTGAGCTTTAACATGGAAAACATACAGAAACCAAATACAATAATATTTTCTACCGCATGGATGCTGGTAAACGGGAGTGCATACAAAGTATATAGTTTTTTTTTGTTTTTTTTTTACCCCTGTGCATAGTTCATTCACAAATTCTGAATTAAGTTCCTGATGGCCCACTTTCTTTCATAAGTGCTACATTACAGATCCTAGCCATTTAGAGAAAGCAGAAAATAATATCATACTGTACAAAAAAACTCACATAAAATAAATCAGCCCAAACCTAAAAGATCATATACAATGTTGCTAGCTTGACACTAGAGAAATATTTCACATTGTAATATTCATATAATATACACAAACAAAAGTGCAGCGCAACCAAGTCTTGATATTAAGAAAAAGTTCAAGAAAAAGAGAAGAGTCCCATATCAATAAAAGTTCATATAGTAGAAGAATTCCTTATAGGCAGTAAAAAGATGTTCCACAATGACCTCGTGTGACAGCCCCCACCACTCATAAAAGATAAGAGATGTATCCCTGATGGGATCCCCGGGAATACCACCAAGCTACTCATGCACTCCCTTGTTATTTCTCGCCTCGACTATTGCAACTCCCTTCTCATAGGCCTACCACTCCATAGGCTATCCCCTCTTCAGTCTATCATGAATGCTGCTGCCAGGCTTGTCCACCTTACCAATCGCTCAGTGTCTGCCTCCCCTCTCTGCCAATTCCTACACTGGCTCCCAATTGCAGGATAATTAAATTCAAAATACTAACCACAACATACAAAGCCATTCACAACTCGGCCCCGAGTTACATTACCAATCTTGTCTCCAAATATCACCCAAACCGTCCTCTCTGCTCCTCTCAAGACCTCCTACTCTCCAGCTCCCTTGTCTCCTCCTCCCATGCTTGTAAGGAGTGTAGCACAGAGAGAACGCCCAGGAAGTTACCAGCTCACAACTTTTCTGACAAGAATGAACCAATATTTCTGCACATATCAGACAAAACAACTAGTTTTAACAGACCAAAAATCAGCAAATAAGTTGAGTTTGTTGTGAGGGTTTTCATATCCCTTAACTTGAATAACTTTCCTTGGTACTAAATGCTATGTTTTTAGGTACATTTCTGAAATTGCATTCACATTTCTATTTCAAAATAGATCATTTAAAGTTCAGTTTAGTGACGTGTCCCTTAATGTTCCTACATGTAATCATTGTAAAATTATTATAATACATGTTGTTTTGCTTTCATATGCAAATGAGCTCAATGTTTTGTTCAACAGTGCAAAAAATTGCTTGGTGTATTCTTTAGAAGAAAACTACAACGTAAATATAGGGTTAGTGCACAATGCAGATCTACCAATCCTAAAACAATCACAGCACATGAAATGCTATAATTGCATGATCATTTTGTTTGGTATTGATATTTTTTTTTATTACATTTGGATTTTAAAGTAGTTGCAGCAGTATGAGTTAATGCCTGAAGCCTGGAAATCAGAAGCCTGGAAATACCAGAAAATGACATACTTTGGAGCCTTAGGGAGTGAACCATTGAATATGTTTAATGAAGCTAGAAACCAAGGGATAAACTGTTTTTTCATTTTCATCTAAAGTGGAATGTTGTCATAGGAAGTTCTTTTGTGCTCTGCATAAAAGTTTTAACGGTAAAAGTTTACATAAAATAAATATTAAGTTGGTCTGGCTTTTTTCCTTTTAGCACACTGAGTATATACTGTAAACTCTGTATGAGAGCTTGAAGAATTTGTATGCACATATACATACTTTTTTTTGCGCAGGACCTTTCTGCCAGGAAGATCCAGCCTTAATACATCAGGATCCTTATAGATATAAATCATTATAGAAATTAATTTCAGTAAATATTATAAATAATTCATACATGATTATTCTTCATTATAAATAATTACAATAAATAATAATACATGTATTGGTGGTTATGAATATAAATTTAAGCTCACCTTGCACATTGAGACCTGCATTAGTATGCTTTTGCTCGTGTCAGTACTTCTTTTCCCAAATTAAGTAGAAAATGCAAAAGCATCTTGAAACAGGTTGATGCATCTTAGAAGGAGGTCAACTGCAGATCAAATCCATCTGCCAGTGACCTGTGAATGATCTAAGAATAACCTCAAACTTATCTCAAATGAAAGCAGAATGCAGCTGAAAGCAAACTACATTAGCCCATCAACACATGCCCTTACACACGTCTATTAACTGGGGGGAAGTTATGATATGAGTTGTGATATCCATTAAACAGTGCTGTGGTTTTAATATGTACTGTGAAAACAAATACAAAAGAAATAACCTTTCATGAAGCTTTATCCTGGTGATTCCTATTATATATTTCCTTTTTTGATGCACTGTCCCATTTCCCTTGTACACTTTTAAAGGAATTTTGTTTGAAAACTAAAACACTAAAAAAAAACACACAAATAGTAAAATTGCCTAGATGATTATTTCAGTTTTGCATATGGTACCATAATGATTTCCAAATTTATTTTAGACAATAGCCATCAGGGGTAATTCAGGAGCTATATCACATATTATGCTATTTGCTAAAGAAGTGTTTTAACATAAGTTTAATTTTTCTTTCATTTCTTTTTTTTTTTTGTTTTGTTTTTTTTTTTTTTGCAATTTTTCTTTCATTTCCATTTTACACATTAAACATGGTCTTTAGGTAAAATTCCAATCCTTTTACGTGAAATAAAAGAGTCAGCAATTTATGCACATCAGACTTAAGATCCATCTAATATTTGAAATACTAGGTACAGATACTATATCTCCTTATGTATTCCATGAAGCATAGCAAAGATTATAAATCATTAAGGTTTGATAATCACAAAAACACAACTCTATAAAAGAGGAAAAACAAGAAGAAAAAAAAAAGAACAAGAAAGGAATGTTGATCCAGTATACAATATATTATACTCTGCAAGTAACCATAAAAGCATCATATACATTACATCTTTTTTTCCATGTTAGAGGAGAGAGAGTACAGGTTGTTAGTGACTGATCACTGTGATAGCCAGTCATTAGTACCAGAACCAGAGCTTTCAGTGCAGTCTCTGTGCTGGGAGTGCACCGTGCAGTATGCTGTCAGCACAAACACATGTACACACATATGTGGCCCCAAGGAAGACGTGCCACTTCCATGGGGCTGCATATATGCGTACACTCAGTGGGAAGGGGTTACACTAACACCCTTGTACATTACAGCTTGCACACTAAAATACAACTTCATTTTCTAATCATTTCTTATTTCAATTCAAAGCCTTCAGGCTTAAAGACCCAGGACAGGTCTTTTTAGGATTCGCAGAAAGCAAAAAAAATGCATTTTTAATACATACTTACCTGTGAAATCCATTTCTTGAAGTACATCACGGGACACAGAGCCATAAATCATAACATATGGGTTATATAGCCACCTACAGGTAAAGGACACTGGCAACCAATCAGAAAGGATGTCATCCTATATAAACCCTCCCACACAGTAAGTACCTCAGTTTTGTAGCAAGCAATAAAGGCCCTATAAAAGAGGGGAGGGACCTCATAAAAGAGGGTAGGGACCTCTGTGTCCCGTGATGTACTTCAAGAAATGGATTTTACAGGTAAGTCAGTATTAAAAAATCAATTTTTATTTTTGTACATCACAGGACACAGAGCCAAAAATCATAACATATGGGATGTCCCAAAGCAATGCATCTGAGGGGAGGAGGACACCAAAAATACTGCCATCAGACCACAAAAAGGACTACACCGCTGGCTGCAGAACACTCCAGTCAAATGCAGACTCCTCCTGGGTCCCAACATCCACCCAATAGAAATGAGTGAACGTATGCACCGAAGACCAGGTCACGGCCTTGCAAATCTGAGCCACAGAGGCTTGATGGCAAAGTGCCCAAGAAGCACCTACTCCTCTGATAGAATGTGCCTTTACAGGAAAAGGTGGAACCCTCCCTCCTAAACCATACGCTGGTAATAACCTGGCAAATCCAATGAGAAACAGTAGACTTAGATGCTGCCAAACCTTTCCTGGGCCCTTCTGGCAGCACAAACAAAGAGATCAGTCTCATGAATCTGAGCTGATCTTTCCAAGTAAATTTTAAGTTCACTCACTCATCAAGAGAATGCAACAACTTTTCCTCCTCTGTCTGATCTAGAAAAAAGGAAGGCAGTATAATGTCCTGATTCAAATGAAAGGCAGACACTCCCTTGGGCAAAAAACCTGGGTGTGGAAGTAGAATCACACTATGTTGATAAAAAATCAAGAATGGCTCTTTACAAGAAAAAGCTGCTAGTTCCGATACCGTTCTAGCAAAAGTTATTGCAATCTAAAAGACCAGTTTCCTGGTCAGAAGAACCAGGGAAGCTTGCCCCATGGGCTTAAAATGCTGTTTTTGTAAAACTGCAAGCACCACATTTAGATCCCGAGGACATAATGATGGTTTCATAGGTGGAAGCATACGTAACATTCCCCGGTTGAAGGTTTGAACCAATGGATGGGAAGCGATCAGTTCTTGGAAGAAAACCGATAAGGCTGACATTTGCCCCTTTATAGTGCTCAAGACTAATTTGATATCTACGCCTGCTTGAAGGAAAGCTAGAATTCTCCTGATGATATATTGGCCGGGATGCCATGTCCTTGTTTCACAGCAGGTAATGTAGGATTTCTAGACCCTATAACAAATGCCTCTAGAGACTGGTTTTCCAGCATTTATCAGGGTAGAAACTGTAGGGCCAGATACACCCTGCTCCTTCAAGATTAAGGCTTCACTAGCCAAGCCATCAAATTTAGAGACTGTAAAGCAGGGTGAAATATCAGAACATGAAAGAGTAGGTCTGGACACAGTGGAAGGACCCAAGGTCTTGTCACTGCCAGCCTTTGGATTTGTGCATACCAAACCCTCCTCGGCCATTCCGGAGCTACCAGGATTACTGATTTCCCCTCTGGCTGGATTCTGTGTAACAGACGCGGTATCAGCTGCACCAGCGGAAAGGCATAAATCAGAGAATACTCTTCCCAAGGCTGACTGCGAGTGGATCCCTGGTCCTGGACACAAATCTCTTCAACTTGTTGTTGAACCTGGATGCCAACATATCTATGTCTGGGACCCCCCAGCATAGGCAGATTGATTGAAAAATCTCAGGATGTAAGGACCATTCCCCTGGAAACATCTGCTGATGATTCAGAAAATCTGCCTGCCAGTTCTCTATTCCTGGAATGAAAACTACTGTCAGGCATGGCACAAAATTCTCTGCCAAGGACAGGATGATATCCACCTCCTTCTGGGCTGACTGACTCTTTCTACCTCCCTGATGGTTGATATAGGCAACAGCCATGGCATTGTCGGATTGCACCCTGACAGGGTGACCCCGAAGTCTGGGCATCCAGTATTTCAAAGTCCGACTGACTGCTCAGATTTCCAGAATGTTGATGGAGAGACTTTTCTCTACCCAAGACCATTTCCTCTGAACAATGGCTTCCTTCAGAACCGCTCCCCAACCAGAGAGACTGGCATCTGTAGTCACCACTTTTCACGTCACTGGAAGAAAGAATATCCCCTTTCCAGATTTTTAGTCAACAACCAATGTCAATTGCGTTCAAAGACGTTCCCCCTGTGACGTACACCTTTGCCACAGACACGCAATCCAGGGAGGGGACAAACATGCAGGCGCTTCCGCGCCAAGGCAAATACAACATGGGTTGAGAGCAGCTTAGGCCGAATTGGTTTGTCACAGCTGCTACCTTTCGGGGTGATCAGTACAGGGTGAAAACAGTGTGTCAAACAAACAAGCAAAGAAATAATGTTTAATAAGATATATTTTGCATAGCTTAACATCTAATGTCTCATGCAGAATTCCACATGGCACTCGGTTTCTGTTATCTTTTAAAGGGAACAGTGCATAAAAAATTTACAATTATAAATTGGACTTGCCAGTCCTGATGCAGGATTCTGTTTGAAACAGGAATCCAATCTTCACCCTTCACAGTGAGTTTTGTCTTGCCGACCTTCAAGGTCCCCTTGTTTTAGAGGGGCCATGGCCTTGGATCTGTAGAGCCCCCTGCATGGAGCGCCTTTGGGGTTTGGTATTACCAAGGGTCTGGATCCCAGAGTCCAGCGGCTAAAAAGGACAACGTTACAGGCTTCCCGAGGCTCAGGTACCATCTTTTTAGTCTACTGACTTTTTAGATGGATCTGATAGCTAACCCCTTAGATTCAGTGATCTTTGATCGGGGTATATAGCATAATTTTCTTTCTTCTTCTTTGAAGAATATGTGAAGAGGCTCTTCACCATGACCATCACCTTTGGACACTTGCAAAAAATGGAGGTATTTCTTGTGTGGGAGGGGTTATATAGGGGGACATCCTTTATGATTGGTTGCCAGTGTCCTTTACCTGTAGGTGGCTATATAACCCATATGTTATGATTTATGGCTCTGTGTTCTGTGATGTACGAAAATAAAATTTGCTTTCTCCATATCAAAACACACATCCTAGAGCGTCTCACCATGTGTAGATGAGAAACGTAGATGACACATACAGTATATGCGATTACCATCCTGTCAGCCAGTGCCTCACATAACCTCCCTCTTGCTCACATCTGTTGGAAGGATCACATTTAGTCAATAAACAATAGATGCATGAAAGGTCATCAGCATTTTTTCTGGGTTCCTGGCTCTTGTTCTAAATAAAATTTGAAGTCTTTTAGAGCCAAAAACCATCTTGCAACCTTCACTTTATTTTCCACTACAGTGGATGGCACAGAACACAGGGAACAGTCTGTAATCAACCATAAATATCTGTCCAAAAGGTAATACCAGAATTACATCAGTTAACACACCGTATTTTTAAATCTAATAATAAAACACCATAAAAAAAATAAAAAAAAACTTAAAATAGGCAACTACCTAAGTGTGAAGAACTTCTTCCTCCCACTTCAGGCTTGCCTGACCTTGTTTCCTAATAAAGGAGCTTTCCTAAATTTAATCCAGAACAACATACCCAAAAGAGGCACTGGGGATTTTTAGAATTGCATGTGTAGTCAGATAAAGGAAAACTTTAGGCTTTAGGTGAGGCAGCCCACAGCAAGACACCTAAAAGTAGCTTAAAGCGGAGTTCCACCCAAAAGTAGAACTTCCACTTATATGCTTCCCCCCCCCTCCAGTGCCACATTTGGCACCTTTCAGGGGGGAAGGGGGGAATGGGTACCTGTTTTTGACAGGTGCCCTTCCCCACTTCCGGGAGACAGTGCGGCGGTGCTATCCCTCAGAAGTTTGGCCCGCTCTTTTTTCCTCTGCCGCCGGGCGAACTACACAACGAAGCACACTTCCCACATGCGCAGTAGGAAACCAGCTGTGAAGCCAAAAGTGTCACTGCCGGGTTCCCTTACCCTGAATGGTGGCGGCAGCACCCGAGAGCCGATACAAAAATTGGCTTCGGTTGCCGACATCCCGGGAACCCTGGACAGGTAAGTTCTAATATTTGAAAGTCGGCAGCTACAGTATTTGTAGCTGCTGACTTTTTATTTTTTTCACAGAAAGGAGCTCCAGATCAAAAATGGATAAAAGAGCCAAAGATTATTTTAATTGTTGGTAAAAAAAAAAAAAAAAAATTATATAAAACAGACACCATTCCCCTTTCATCAGAGCTCAAAATAGGATAAAATTTGGATGGAGTCGCAGAAAATAGTGACTTGACAGATCTATAATAGAATCAGTATTAAACTTTCCATATTGTTTAGTTATCTTGTACTTTTTCATCTAGTTTTGGTCTGGCGGTCCTCTATGTATTTCTAGGGTCTTCCTAATTTAATACCATCTATGGGAAACAAGGGGGTAAAAATGTGGTGTTTTGGTGCACACAAGAGTATTGTACAAGTATGCAGTGATGTGCAGCAAGAAACAAACCAAAGCCACTTGTGGAAGGCTGCCAGCCAGGTTTTCTCCCTACAGTCTATGCCTACAGTGAAGGGATCCATCCACCACCAGGAAATGCAACAAAGAGACATGAATTGTCAATGGCAGCATGAGGACACATTTTCAGTGCGCTTGACAGTGCCTGGGCTCTTCCCAATTCAGTAAGTAATTGCAGCTCACTTTACACTGATGGCTGGGAAACAAAGATTCCCTAGAACTCATGCCCACCCAATGACTGGCACTTTACAATTTTTTCTCGGCTGACAGACACAAGGCCGAGCTGGAATAGTACAGTAGATGTTTACAGCTTCCACCAGACGAGTGACAATGTTATTCTCTCTGCTCCTTTCTCCTAACCCACTGGGAGAGGTCTTTCTGAAAATCTTGATGACCCTTGACCCCATAGTGCAGTACTGGCAAACCTTGGCTCCCCAGGTGTTTTGGCACTACATATCCCATGATGCTTAACTACACTCCAGAATGCATGAGCATCATGAGAAATGTAGTTCCAAAACATCTGGAGTGCCAAGGTTCGCCATCACTGCCATAGTGGTACCTATGAAGAAGGAACCTTGGACATCACCGCAACCTACTGCTTCTATGCAGGTGCCTGCCATGACAACTGACATTGGAAGTATGGAGAACTTCTGATCCTGAACTCCCTATGTAACAAACAGGATATTTAGGTGCAGACAGATAGAAATGAGGCTACAATCAAGAAGGAAATTAATGAGATCCATGCAGTCTAGAGCAGGGATATACAAACTATGGCCCTCCATCTGTTGCAGAACTACAAGACCCATGAGGCATAGCAAGACTCTGACAGCCACAAGCATGACACCCAGAGGCAGAGGCATGATGGGACTTGTAGTTTTGCAACAGCTGGAGGGCCACAGTTTGCATATCCCTGGTCTAGAGCATAATAGCTCTACCTTAAAACAGAAATGCCCAGCCCACTTTCGAACATAGCGTCTTCATCCACCAACTGCACTTAAATTACTTGGAAAATCAGTAGAAGGAACAATGTTAAGTTCAGGTGCATGCCAGAATTAGTGAATGGTACAAACATGAACTCCAAAGTAATTTTCTCAATACATTGTTTGACAAGGCAGAGATGGCAGAAAAAGAATGAAACTGGGTGCATTGCACAGTAGAGTCCTTGTCCACTGTAGTAGTCCTGTGGGATATACTGTACTGTACCTGTTTCTTTGTCAATGAAAGAGACATAAGAGAAGGGCACAGTAGAAACTTAAGGGGCACAAATTAGCATTCAGCCAGACTTCTTGCACTGGAAACTGTACACGAGAGGCGTGTTTCTTGCTCTAAAGATGTATACACACCGTTTTGAAAAACAAAATTCCAAATGTGTATATATATATATATATATATATATATATATATATATATATATATATGTGTGTGTATATATATATATATGCCGCAACTTAAATACAACAATAATAAAAATAGTGAAAGAAAACCATAACTCTAGTTGCGCACAAAATAAATAAATAAAATAAAAGCAATCCTCAATAAATCAAATAATGTGCATCAATAAACTGTGCCCAGAAAATAAGTCCACAATATGAATGTTGCATATAGAATCCAAAAAACGAAATATACTGTGAATAAATGTGAGTCCAAAAAATGAAGTCCAAAAAAAGAACTTCTATAAACGTGATAAACCAAATGATCTTGTGAGATTCCAGTGCTAATAAAAAGGTGACACCCAAATTAGATCCACCACCGATGTGCTCCACACCCGTCAGATTAGCAACTCACCCTCATTTGTTGCCTACCACTCTCGTGGATAAGGCAAATTTCGCTGTGTATATTACTGTTAGTTGTGGTGTTCCACCAAGGCAATGCAGACAGCGGTCCTTACATAAACCAGAAGGTTGGGGGATAATCCTTAGCTCCAAACCATGTGGAAAAATATATAACAGAGGGACCCCACTGGTGCAGTACCATTAAAACACTTTATTAAATCCACAAAAACAATATATAATGCCCGTACATGTATTTAACTTGCCTAGCGCATATATACATCCAATAAACAAATGAGAGGGATAGGGGAGCTCACTCTAGTCCGGGATGCTGCAGCATGAAGCACACAATGTCCACGGAGCCAGATGAATCACCCTGCTCACCTCGATCACTCCTTCAGTCTGTCGTGTAGCCACGCCCCTAATGTTTCGTCACTTCCTGACTTTGTCAAAGGGGGCTTAAAGTCAGGAAGTGACGAAACATTAGGGGCGTGGCTACACAACAGCCTGAATGAGTTGCTAATCTGACGGGTGTGGAGCACATCGGTGGTGGATCTAATTTGGGTGTCACCTTTTTATTAGCACTGGAATCTCACAAGATCATTTGGTTTATCACGTTTATAGAAGTTATCTTTTTGGACTTCATTTTTTGGACTCACATTTATTCACAGTATATTTAGTTTTTTGGATTCAATATCCAACATTCATATTGTGGACTTATTTTCTGGGCACAGTTTATTGATGCACCATTATTTGATTTATTGAGGATTGCTTTTATTTTATTTATTTATTTTGTGCGCAACTAGTGTTATGGTTTTCTTTCACTATTTTCATTCATATTCGAAGGTCACACTTGTGGCCAGGATTCTTGAATGGTGCTCACCATTTTGGCAGAAGCTTTCAATGCAATTATAACAAGACGTTTTGCACCCCGTCCTCTCAGAGTTTTGCCTTGGGTCAATGCTCCCTTTTCCTCAGAACTCAAGACACACCCACTGATCTTTACCTATGCCATATCCCACTTACTTCTACATTATAATACAGTATAATTCCACTGAAATCTATACTTTTTGCAATATCTCCTTGTCGGGGTACTCTGGAGCCCACGTTCTTTAGCTATTGAACTCGGTACATTTAGAACTCATAATTTTTCCAGTGGCAATGGCTTTCTGACTTCAGATCAACTAAAATCTGCTTTTGGAATTGACCTTAATAGTTGGAGCTTTGTTTACTTAACACATTATCTTTAGTCTATTCTGCACACAGACTGCTCTTTTCAGGTATCTTACACCATTTGAAATTCAAAAGGTAAAGTCTTGCAGACTAGCCAATATGACGCTCCCTATCAACTGCCCATGACATCCTGATTAACACTTTCTTTAAGACAGACTTACCACATGTTTGTTATTGCATGTTACTGTTTGCCCAAAAATCCTTTACTTCCAATATAATATAGGAAACAGGGTACAAACTCATCCCCATGTGGTACAAAACCCCAGCTTTGCTACACTCTCCGCTGGAGATGTAAAGTGAACAATGGCACCCTCTTCCATAACTTTTGGATTTATCCATTAAAGTATTTGTCATAGGCTATCAAATACCTAGGGAATGATCCGATTGGCTACCTAATTTATGTTACTCCTCTTTCCATCAAAAAATACAAATAATCTTTACTTTATCACTTTCTCAATGCAGCAAGAGCCTGCATTCCACCTTATGAAAATAGTCTATCCCTCCTTCAATAGGCCAGTAGTTCTCTAGAATTAATGTGCATGGAAGATCTTGAGTCTACCCTTAATGGTTGTGAGGAGAAACACCCATACACTTGGTTCTATTGGATGGACTTTCAACACTCTCCTGACTATCAAGCATTTTTGTGACTAGTTCTCCTCCTGTTCTAAACTAACTCATTTTATACCTCCTGCAGTACCAGAGGATCTTCCTTGTAGAGTCTTCTCTTTCTCCCTTTCTTTTTGCAACCCATTTCCTTCGACATCCACCCTTTCTTTTCTTCCCTTGCACTTAACTTACCTCTCCCTTCTCCCCTCTACCTCCTTTCCTATTTTATCTTTCTCTTTTATCTATCTTTTTTCTTCATGCTCTAGCCTCAGCAATGTTTTCTATCAAATTTGTTAAAACCTAGTTCACATGTGCTCAGACATTTTCATTTGTCTCTCACTCAGTTTTTAGTGCTCACTCACTATCTTCTTCAGGCCACAGTTCTCTGGTTCATAAGTACAGTAGCACTTTCCAGCTGTATTTCATCTTGCAGTTGGGAGATAATTTGCCTTTAGATTGTAACTGAGGTCATCCTTTTCTTCTGCTTTGTAACTGCAATATACTTGCCTAATGTCATACTGTAACTTGGCCATCATTTTTTTCCCTACTGCACTTTTGTGTCTACTTGTGTTTGTCCACATGATTTAAGGAATAAAAATAAAAGTTTGCAAAGAAATGTCACAAAGTTGCTTTGCACAAAGCTGTCAGAGTGTGAGATTTTGGGCCCACTCATCAAAGGTAGCAAAAGATCTACCATATTTTCCCCATAGTACTGGGGAGAGGTGGAACATTGTCCTTAAAACAACCCCCCAAATTTTCTTCCTTCTTAGTGACAGCACCCAAATGCTCCTCTTCCTAACTGCTACTACAATTTTCCTCCTCCATTTGCAACTGCCTTCCTTTCTCTCTGTATTGTGGAAGAGAGGGAACCCTGTGGTCATGGGTTTTCCCCCTGCAGCTATGCCAGTGCAGAGGATCCTGCCACCATTATAAAATGCAGCAGAAGAAGAAGAAGAAGAATTCATTTTTCATAGGATCCTTGGAGTGGACAATTCTGGGCTGTTTTGATTGGTGACAGTAAATTTCCCTGAGACTTTCCTCTTGTATTGGGCATGGGTGAACGAACATATCCCTTTAAGACATCTACTGATCTCCTCCTTTCCACCAACACACCAGCACTCCTCCCCAACTTGAGCTCTTAAACCCTTTTCTTTTGTCCCTACTTTGCCCCCCGCTGCCTCATGGCATTTTACATGCTGGTGCAGGACAGGGATAGGCCTTCAATGCAAAGTCATGGCAACTGGCATATGGCCTTCTGGGCAAAAAAAATGGCAGCCTGACATTGCAATGCAGCATGCAGCACAGCCCACAAAAGGCATATATAGTTGTTTTTTTTTCTTTTTCTTTACATTTCAGTTGGAGGGGATATGGCAATATTAGAGGAGGGAAAACATGTCACAGGAACAGAACTAGAAAGGCAAGTAGCTGCTCTGCCCTTGAGGGGAAGGAAAATGATTACAAGCAGCACATTAAAACGTGGCTGCTTTACTCTCATTGAAAGGAAGAAGAGAAAAATGGTGCATAACAGACCTCAAAAAATGGTTGCAATGTGGCCTTGCATTAGGGAGGGGTTGCTGTGCAAAGAAATTGTCAAAAAAAAAAAAAGTTGCTATGCTCCACTGCATTTACTTACTGAGTAGTAGGAGGGGGACAGGGGGACATAAGCAGGCCCAACAAAAATGGCTGCTATGCAGCTTTGAGAAGAAGAGGATGAAGAAGGCTCATTATCAGCACTGCTTAAGAAAGTGCCTGCTAAGTACCTTTTTGCTGCTGACTCCTTGTCTTATCGAAGTGTTGCTACCAGTGAGTTTTTGGTGCATAGTCAAGTGATTCATCCTGCATGTGGTACCCAAATGCCTGGTACTTTTGAAGTGTTGTTATGCACTCTGCTTTGGCATTTTATTACATTTTAAGACAAATGAAGTGCCTCTGGAAAATTTATATAAAGCTAGACACTTAACTTAAGACACTTAAGTTTTTTTTGTAAAAGTAAATTCTCCTATGGCTTTTAGATCTGTTGTGGCTCCCACAACAACTGGTCAATTCACTGGAAAAAAAAAATCACATGCCTATAAGCTACCTAAATTTTTTTTCCCGAAGTTGTTCTGAATCTAATTGGATTGCTTCTACCTTTGTATTTAAGCCAAACAAAAAAGTAAAAAAATAAATTACGCATGCAAAAATATGTGATGCCATAGCACTGTGTTGATGCCGCTGTCTGTGAGAATCGTACAGTTCCATAACACCAGATACAGCTTTAGGGGTCTCAAATAATTTAGGCCTTTCACTACCAGTGATGTAAATCGTAAGGCAGCACATAACCGCTTCCAGTTGGCCAGCTCCATAAGTTTTCATTGATGGTGTTCCCCCTTCTGCTAAAAGGTTATAGTCACTTCAGTGATACAGTATATAAAATGAATGCAGATATTGCTAAGAATATATAATAGCTACCACTGAGAACATATATACTGTATATATAGATATATACAGTATATATATAACATACACACGCACTTTGTATATATCAATCATTTTCTAAATTTAAGAAAAAAATTAACTCTTTCAGATTACACCTTTACTGACATTGTTCAGCTTGCTGCCATCCATCAGTAGCTAGGGTCACATATCCTGATCAATATTTTTTTAATGGGCTAGACTTCTTGCACACTTGATGAATAGCTGATGCCAATACCACTTACAAGAACACAATTCAAGCAGAATTGCCTATCACAACTTTAACAATGCTTATATGATAGATTTCCTCCCATAAGTTTCATCTAAACAAAGTCTAAGTGTGCATTAAAAAATCTGGGAGATATGGATATATTAGAAGAAAAATAAATGGAAAAATAAATGGAAAAAAAAAAATCCATCCCTCATAGAATTGCTTAAAAAAATTCTAATGGCAGTTTATTACTTTCCAGAATCTGTTATTAAATGGAACACATATATACTATAGCCAAAACATTTTTTGTTGGTTTTAGAGTAGAAAAGTGTTAAAAACCCTAAGCATTTACTTTTTGCTATCTGATGCAAAAGGAAGTGATGGGAAAACTCAAAGAAAATGAAGCCCCTTCAACCTTAGAAAGTTAGCACCAAAACTGGTATCTAACACCTCCTGTTTTAGTGACAACTCTAAAATGTTGGATTTAGAATCACTTTCTATTTCCAGTAACAATGGTCACCAAGACAAATAAGGAAGGTGAATCTCCCCATCGAGGACACAGATAGCAAGACATTTGCCATTAACTACTTGCCTACTGTGCACTTAAACCCCCTTCCCATCCAGATCAGTTTTTAGCTTTCAGCGCTCTCACACTTTGACTGACAATTGCGCGGTCATGCTACACTGTACCCATATGAAATTTTTATCATTTTTTCACACAAATAGAGCTTTCTTTTGGTGGTATGTAATCACCTCTGGGTTTTTTATTTTTTACAAAAAAAAAAGAAAAAAGACAGAAAATTTTGAAAAAAAAAAAAAGTTTTTCTAATTTTCTGCGAGTAAATTTTAAAAATAAATTTTATTCCTTCACTGAAGGGCGCTGATGAGGCGGCACTGATGGGCACTGATAGGCTGCACTGATGGGCACTGATGAGGTGGCACTTATGGGCACTGATGAGGTGGCACTTATGGGCACTGATGAGGAGGTACTAATATGCTGCACTGATGAGCACTGATAGGCGGCACTGATAGGCGGCACTGATGAGCACTGATAGGCGGCACTGATGAGCACTGATAGGCGGCACTGCTGGGCACTGAGAGGTGGCACTGCTGGGCACTGAGAGGTGGCACTGAGAGGCGGCACTGATGGGCACTGATAGGCGGCACTGATGGGCACTGGCGGATGGCACTGATGGACACTGACGGGTGGCACTGATGAGCACTGATGGGCGGCACTGATGAGCACTGATGGGCAGCACCATCAGTGCCCACACTCAGTGCCCATAGTGCTGCCAGTCAGTGCTCATCGGTGCCTAGATGAGCAGGCACTGATGGGCACTGACTGACAGCACTATGGGCACTGATTGTGGGCATTGATGGGGGGCAATGATGGTGGGCACTGTGGGCACTGATGGTGGCAATTTGTGTATGTGTTTTACCTTTTGTAATCAGGGCACTGGTGATCGGTGCCCTGATTACATTTCTTCTGTGTCCCCGGCGCTGTGAGGCTCCCCCTCCTTCCTCACACTGCAGGCTCCGTGTGAGGAAGGCGCGCTGGCGATGAGAGATGATCTCATATGTTTACATATGAGATCATCTCTCATTGGACGGTCC
Source organism: Pelophylax lessonae (assembly GCF_965119305.1). Lineage (NCBI taxonomy): Eukaryota > Metazoa > Chordata > Amphibia > Anura > Ranidae > Pelophylax > Pelophylax lessonae. Next base: position 501,583,001 of record NC_138770.1, on the reverse strand, counting down.
GATCACGTGGTGAATGGCCGCTGTGATTGGCCATTCACCACGATCTGTGATCGGCTGTGTCCAAGGGACACGGCCGACACAGATTTTCCCCGATGCGCGCTCGCTGGAGCGCGCGGGGAGACTGTTTCTGGGAGGCCGTATAAAGACGGCCTCCCGAAAATTCAAGTCCGCGCTGCAGCCGTATATAGGCTGTAGCGCGGATGGGAAGTGGTTAATAAATAAACCACATTGAGTAGACTTTAACTATGCACTGTTAAAGGGGTTGTAAAGTCAGAGGTTGTTTTTATCCTAATGCATTCTATGCATTAAGATAAAATGCCTTCTGTGTGCAGCAGCCCCTCTAATACTTACCTGAGCCCCCTCTTTATCCAGTGATGTCCAAGAGTGCCTCAGCCTTCCTTGACTCTCTCTCCTGATTGGCTGAGACACATCAGTGGTGCCATTGGCTCCTGCTGCTGTCAATCAAACTCAGTTAGCCACTCAGGAGAGAGGGGACGGGGCCGAGTGTCAGCTTCGTGTCTAAATGGACACTGGGAGCTTCAGCTTGGCTCAGGTGCCCCATAGCAAGCTGTTTGCTGTAGGAGCACTTAACAGGAGGGAGGGGCCATGAGCTCCAGCCAGGGACTTGAGGAGGAGGATTCGGGCTGCCCTGTGCAAAACCACAGCACAAAGGAGGTAAGTATAACATTTTTGTTATTTTATTAAAAAAAAAAAAAGACAAGACTTTACAATCCCTTTAAGTCACTGGCATTGTGGATGATGTTAATGATTTGGACAAGCACATCATTCACAGTGTCAACAATTTTCTGTCTGTGGTGTGATCAAGAGTGCCCCAGGGTTTTTTACATTCTCAATGAGTGCATCAGGTGCTTTACATTCCACAGAATTAAGCTGAATGAATTCTAGGTAGAAAGGGGGTATGGTGGTTAAAGTGATGGTGATTAATGCCGCTGTAAGTTCCCGTTCGCATTGCACATAGCAGAACTCATGTTCCAGCTCACAATTTTGTATGTTGCCCATAGGGCAGCCCATTCACTTGAACGTTTGTCACAGCAAAGAAGCTCAGGGACTAGATTTCAGCCCTGAACCAGGTGCGATTTTACATGCATGTTTTCCTCAATTCTTGCATGACCTGTCGCGCAACAGATAATACAAAATCGCTCCACGTTTGGGATTTCATTCAGATTTGGAATCGCAGGCAGAATGATGCCAATTCTGCTCGCGATTCCTAATTGCCCAAGTGTGAATGGGGTCCAAGGGAAAATGATTTAGTCAATATTTAGTACATATTGGAAAATCCATTAGGTGGTAGGATTAACAAGCTACTAAGATTTAGTGATCTTTCAGGCTTTTTTTGTGGACATGCATAGATTATCACAGAACTATGCCAAAATATGTCATCAAATAAAAATTTACAGCACTGGATTTATTAAAAAATAGTGGGGTTTATTTAGCTGGAGAGTGCAAAAGCAGACTCAGTTTTGCATAGAAACCAATCGGCTTCTAACATTAGCTTGTTAGCTTGAGCCTAATTTTGCACGCTCTAGCTTTAGTAAATAAACCCCAATGTGTCTTAAAAAAAAAAGCAAGTTTACTTTTCCCTTTTCTGTCCTAACTCACAATCCACTTTAGAGCCTCGGGTTTCAAGGTGACTGCTGGGAGGTGTTGTTTTAGGACTGCAGAACACATTCCCCTCTCCACATTTCATAGCATCTGGGGGGGGGGTGTTTTGTTTGCAGAAGCAGGAATGCAATTAACTGATAGCAGTGCAGCACAGGAAGAGAGCACATAAAATGTTCTTACCTCCCTAGAATTAAAAAAAAAAAATGTATTTTTTTTTCACTTAAAAAATAATTTACAGGTAATTGTTAAGGTTTATATACAATTTAAAATCTATGTAAACTCCAACAATGAACTTCTCTGTGAAGTGTTGGATAAAATAAGTGGGGGGGGGGGGGTGGTGCAGAAATATTTGGGGCCAAATTATCAAAATGGTGGGTTATACATGCATTTTAGCTCACTGAATTTTAGGTTAAAATAATGATCTTTAAAGAGGTTGTAAACCTCAGTTTGTTTTTGTTTTTTTTAAAACAAAGTGACGACCGCTCACCTCTCCCATGGGTGACATGTTTTGTCACCTTTCGTCCGGGTTCACAGGATCCAGCCATCTGATTGGCTGGACCCGCGATTATGTCACTCGCGCGCGGGAGCCGAAGGTCACGGTTTGGGGCTCTGAAGGAACGTCCCCAGCGGCCGTTCCTTCAGAGTGCATGCACCAGTGATGTCACTGGCTGCATTTAACCACTTGCCTTCTGTGCACTTAAACCCCCTTCCCATCCAGACCAATTTTTAGCTTTCAGTGCTGTCACACTTTGAATGACAATTGCGCGGTCATGCTACACTGTACCCATATGAAATTTTTATCATTTTTTGCACACAAATAGAGCTTTTTTTTGGTGGTATTTAATCATCTCTGGGTTTTTTATTTTTTACAAAAAAAAAGAAAAAATACAGAAAATTTTGAAAAAAAAAAAAAAGTTTTTCGTATTTTCTGCGAGTAAATTTTGAAAATAAATAAATTTTTCTCCTTCACTGATGTGCGCTGATGAGGCAGCACTGATGGGCACTGATAGGCTGCACTGATGGGCACTGATGAGGTGGCACTTATGGGCACTGATGAGGTGGCACTTATGGGCACTGATGAGGTGGCACTGATGAGGAGGTACTAATATGCCGCACTGATGAGCACTGATAGGCGGCACTGATGAGCACTGAGAGGTGGCACAGCTGGGCACTGAGAGGTGGCACTGCTGGGCACTGAGAGGTGGCACTGCTGGGCACTAAGAGGCGGCACTGACAGGCGGCACTGATGGGCACTGACGGGCGGCACTGATGGGCACTGGCGGGTGGCACTGATTGACACTGACGGGTGGCACTGATGAGCACTGATGGGCGGCACTGATGAGCACTGATGGGCAGCACCATCAGTGCCCACACTCAGTGCCCATAGTGCTGCCAGTCAGTGCTCATCAGTGCCTAGATGAGCAGGCACTGACTGGCAGCACTATGGCTGCAGCGCGGACTCACATTTTCGGGAGGCTGTCTTTAAATGGCCTCCCAGACACAGGCTCCCCGCGCGCTCCCGCGAGCACGCATCGGGGAAAATCTGTGTCGGCCGTGTCCCTTGAATCACAGCGGCCATTCACCACGTGATCAGACCGTCCAATGAGAGATGATCTCATATGTGCCCTGATTACATTTTTCTTTGTCCCCGATGGCTGATCGGCTCTCTCCTTCCTCACACTGCAGTCTCTGTGTGAGGAAGGAGCGCCGGCGATGAGAGATGATCTCATATGTTTACATGAGCCTGTGTCTGGGAGGCCATTTAAAGACGGCCTCCCGAAAATGTGAGTCCACGCTGCAGCCATACTTCGGCTACAGCGCGGATGGGAGGTGGTTAAGGTAATTATCTCTTAAACGGTACATGATAAGGCTTACCTATAGGTAAGGAGGGTTTACTTCCTCTTTAAGAAAGTGCTCACTTCAAGAAAAAAATCAACACCCAAAATTATTTATACTCTATCACCCTATTACAAAAATGTATGTAAATCACACTTCAATGACAATTTTCATCAACCAGCAACTGCACATTATACCACCCAGCAAGAATATAGACTACACTAGCCCATAATATCACAAACACCAAGAGAAGTCTCCAGTGTAATTGTCCCAATAACACTGGTCGCCAGTTAAATTTGGCCATTACTTTGGAGGTCAGCATTAATTCTCCCATTACACTGATAGTCAGTGTAAATTTTCTCATTACATTTGAGGTCAGCATAAATTAATCTAGTACAATGATGGTCGCTTCTCTGCCTTTTGGCTAAGATCATGAGTAGTATATGTTCTTATCAGTGATCCAGTGGGGGCACTGTGCTATCATCTGACATGACCAAGGTTGGGTGGTGGCTATGCAAACCTGCTGGTGTGATGGGGGCTTGGAAGGTTAGTACCGGCTGGAACAGAAACCGGGGCGCCCACAGGCAGTTGGGGCATGGGAATAATCTGGTCAGTGTAATCTCATGTTACATCGGTTGTCAGTGCATATTCTCCAGCTGCACTGGCAGGCAGTGTAAATTCCCCTGTTACATTGGTAGTCAGCATAATTCCACGCTACACTGATGGCCAGCGTAAATTACTGTGATGCATTGGTGGTCAATGTACATTTCCCTGTTAAATTGGAGGTCTGTTTTTTTCTCCTAGCTACATGACGGTTGGCATAAACATCTCTCTTGCAGAAGAAAGGCCATGTTATGTTGATAGTTAGTGAAGTTCCCTATATCATTGGTTAATTACCCTAATATACTGGAATCGTTGGATGAAGGGCCTGTTTTTTACTGATGTCATACCCATTTATTGGTGGTCAGAAGTTACAGAGGGCTATATGGATGATTTGTTCACCACTGATCCTCTGCACTCTGCAATGTTATTTTAGGCAGTGTCATCAGCCCTGCCAAGCTCAACTCTCTGGACTACAGAACACTGTCCCCATATGTTATAGATATAAGGAGAGGTGTTCTGTAGTAATCTTATAGTTTTGTAATTCTGTCTAGCGTGCCATCTAAAATCTGAACTCCAGGAAGTAAAAAAACCTATAAACAAAAAATGTTATCTCCCTCATTGTAGGATTGCATAATGATTTTTTGGATTATTTAAATAAAGATGAACTCCAAACAGATAAGTATATGTGAAAAATAAAAGCAATGATAGTATTTTGTATATTTATAATTTTATTTTGCATACATTTATTTTTTTTTTCTCTTCTCTTCTTAACAATCAGAAATCCCTTATCCCTCACTACTAATCAGTCATTTTGTATAGTTCCATATCAACAACTTTGTCTCTTCCAATAAACATCCAACTGTAAAGTCACTGTTTCCGTTCCATTTTACTAATTCATTATATCCCAATAGGTCCTACTTTTGTGCTCTGTAGTCTCATTTATTTTGAAAACTTACTCATGTTAATCCTTATTCACAGTGGCAGGATCACTTGAAAGTTTGTGTTACCTCTCTCTCTATCTATCATGGGGTTCTTATAGCATAAATCTCTTGTGGGCGATATGCCCATACTGAAATATCATCTGCTTGTTGTGTATTCTTTTTAGTTAAAAAGAATTTGCAAAAACCACATTATAGATGGGTATGATAAAATGAAATAACACATCTTTTCAAGGCTTCAATTGGTTATCACCCAAGGAAAAGGTGTTGCTAGCTATGACAGTTGATGTGGGAAACTTAAACAAGTTGAAATCTTTTTAAACTTTTGAATGTTAAATGTGTTTTAAATATTATTTTTCTTTTCTGGTTTTTTTTTTTTTTTTCAAGAGATGTAAAAATACTTTCCTACTTTGATTCCTATAAATATCTTAATTAGGCAGCCCCCCCCCCCCCCCCGACAGCATATGAAATAATTTAAACGGAAATAAATAAGACTCTTAGGTTGTTACATTTTCAAACAAAAAATAAGTTCTGATTGTGATGGCTTTAATGAAGCTTTAATGATATCCTCCTGTCTCAATTGTTTTTGTTACCTTGCTTATGACTAGCAGTGAGCTAACTGAGCATTTTTTTTTTTAAACTGGGTTTTATTGAAAAAAATCTATAAGTCAGACATGGGCCAATACAGGTCAGCAATCAAATAACCATTACAAGTGAAGAGCAGAAGTATTGTTGTGAGAAAGACACAATCATCCACAGCATACTTGAATTACAAAGTGATATATCAAACGGTATGTAGGACATTTTTACATAATAGTGTCTGAAACACTTTGGTTACAGTTGCAAATGGGTAAGAAATCATAAACATACAATACATATTAATGGGGAAAAAAAACTGGCAGGAACATCCTGCGTGCAAAAGAAAAAGTATACAAAAACATTGGCAATTACCCTAACAGAGCAGTACAGAAAATCTATTTATCTGCATCAAAAGAAGGAGATATGTTATTGGCTGAGGTCGTGATCAGCAAAGTAACATACAGGCCCCAGTATTGAGGTACAGTTGAACATTAGATCAACAACAAAGATTGATACTTCCCTAAATGGGGTCAGATATCAAGGATACAGGGAGTCACTGGTATCCTGAGTGTCAAGCCAGGGGCTCCAGAGTTTGTAGAAATTTTTTGGACAAACTCTGGCCTCATACGTCAAGTTATACATAGGCAGGATTTGATTAAAAACCTTCTTTCACAGCCCATTATGCAGAGTCTCCGTATGGGTCCAAATAAGTTCATACATACATACAATCCCCTGTGACCAGAAGGGTCACATCCTATTGCATCCCCAAACCATGTGTAGAAAATCACCTATTTCACATTCATATAGTTACATAGTTACATAGTAGTTGAGGTTGAATAAAGACATTAGTCCATCCAGTTCAAACTTTGTAGGTGTGTGTGGCTGTAATCATCTCTCATACCCCTGAATGTTCTGATCCTTGAGATGTACATCCAAGAGTCTTTTGAAAGCAACCATACTTCCCGCAGAAACCACCTCCTGTGGTAGAGAATTCCACAATCCTGTAGCCCTAACAGTAAAGAACCCCCATGCGTTGCCTGAGGTTAAAACGCTTCTCCTCTAATCGTATTGTATGCCCTCGAGTCCTCATGCAATCCTTTTGACTGAATAGCTTTTTTTCTATGCTGAGATCACCATTGAGGTATTTATAAATTGCTATCATGTCCCCTCTCAGGCGTCTCTTCTCCAGGGAGAATAAATCAAGCGATTGCAGACGCTCTTCATAATTAAGGTCCTCCAATCCCCTAATTAGTTTAGTTGCTCTTCTCTGGACTCTCTCCAGCTCCAACAAATCCCTCCTGAGGACTGGCGACCAGAACTGGACAGAATACTCCAGATGCGGTCGGACCAGAGTTTTATAAAGTGGTAGGATTATAGTTTTATCTCTGGAATACATCCCTTTCTTTATGCATGCTAATATTCTGCCGGCTTTGGCAGCTGCCGCTTGACATTGCATGCTATTGCTTAGTCTATACTCTATCAAGACTCCCAGATCTTTCTCCATTTTTGATTCCCCCAAAGGTACCCCCCCTAAAGTGTATTGTGCTTTTATGTTTTTAGTCCCCAAGTGCAAAACCTTACACTTCTCCACATTAAACCTCATTTGCCATGTCGTTGCCCACTCTGTTATTTTGTCCAGGTCATTCTGTAGGATATCTGCTTCATGCCGTGCAGTTATTGCCCTGCCCAATTTTGTGTCATCTGCAAAAACTGATATAGAACTACTGATCCCGTCCTTAATGCTGTTTATGAATAAATTGAATAGGGTTGGTCCCAGGACTGAGCCTTGGAGGACCCCACTTACCACCTCAGACCAGTCTGTGTATGCACTATTTATTACCACCCTTTGGACACGCCCTTTTAGACAGTTCAGTATCCAAGAGCAAACCTTGCTGTCACGCCGAGCGCCCTGGGTCCTGCGGCTTCCCTGGAGCGCTCGTGGCGTTCTGCAGGCAGCAGTGCTCCGGTCATCATCCCCGAACGTGAGCGCCGTCCCCCCGCATGTGGCAGGGAATGCGGTCCGCGCGGCGGGACGTTCCCGTCCGCGGACTCAAGTCACTGACCTGCCGGGTCCCATCCGGTCCTCCTCCCGGTGTGCGCGGCCCCGCTCCCTAGGGCGCGCGCGCGCCGCTGCATTGAGATTTAAAGGGCCAGTGCACCACTAATTGGTGCCTGGTCCAATCAGTACAAATTATATAAAAACCCACTTCCCCTTCCTGTCCTTGCCGGATCTTGTTGCCTTAGTGCCCTGAGAAAGCATTTTGTGTATTGCCCTGCCTGTGTATCTGACCTTCTGCCGTTTCCCCTGACTATGAACCATTGCCGCCTGCCCTGACCTTCTGCTACGTCTGACCTTGCCTTTGCCTTGTCCTACTGTACCACGCCTGTCTCAGCTGTCAGTGAGGTAGAGCCGCTACCGGAGGACACGACCTGGTTGCTACCGCCGCAGCAAGTCCATCGCGCCTTGCGGCGGGCTCTGGTGAAAACCAGTAGCAACTTAGAAGCGGTCCCCTGGTACGGTCCACGCCATTCCCTCACTGACATCCCTGACACCCCTAGTGTCTTCATCTGCCGCCAGTCCGGACCCTGACAGTAGATCCGGCCATGGATCCCGCTGATGTGCCGCTGCCTAGTCTCGCTGACCTCACTATCGTGGTTGCCCAGCAGTCCCAGCAGATTGCTCAGCAAGGTCAACAGCTGGCACAGTTGACCGCCATGCTGCAGCAGCTTCTTCCAGCACAGCAGCAGCAGCCTCCACCGCCTGCATCTGCTTCACCACCGCAGCCTGTGGCCGCCGCCACTGCTAGAGTCCGCTTGTCTCTCCCGGACAAGTTTGATGGGGACTCTAAGATGTGCCGGGGATTCTTGTCCCAATGTTCCCTGCACCTGGAGATGTTGTCAGACCAGTTTCCCACAGAACGGTCTAAGGTGGCCTTCGTGGTCAGTTTACTATCTGGGAAGGCCTTGGCCTGGGCCACGCCGCTCTGGGACCGCAACGATCCTGCCACTGCCTCCGTCCAGTCCTTCATTTCTGAAGTCCGCAGTGTCTTCGAGGAACCTGCCCGTGCCTCGTCCGCGGAAACAGCCTTGCTAAACCTCGTCCAAGGAGACTCTACAGTAGGCGAATATGCTATACAGTTTTGCACTCTGGCCTCCGAATTGACCTGGAACAACGAGGCCCTCTGCGCGACCTTTAAAAAAGGTTTATCCAGCCATATCAAGGATTGTCTGGCCGCACGAGAGATACCTGCCTCCCTGACCGAACTCATCCAGTTGGCTACTCGCATAGATATGCGCTACATTGAAAGACGTCAGGAACTCCGCCAGGAGAAAGATCTTGTTCGCATCAGGCGATACCCACGCCTGGCTCCTCTCTTCCAGCATCCTTTGCAGCCTGTTACTGTGCCTGTTACTGTGCCTTTCGCCTGACCCAGCAAGAGAGGTCTCGCCGGAGGAACGAGAACTTATGTTTATACTGTGCGAGCTCTGAACACTTCTTAAAAGACTGTCCTCTTCGTCCTCAGCGTCAGGGAAACGCTCGCACCTAGTGAACGTGGGAGAGGCGTCACTGGGTGTAAATTCTTCCTCTCCCCGCCTGATTGTTCCAGTATGGATTTCTCCAGCCGCAAAAGTCTCCTTCCCTGCGGAGGCCTTCTTGGACTCTGGTTCTGCAGGAAACTTCATTAAAGCCTCCTTCATCTTAAACCGGTTTAGTATCCCTGTTATCCATCTCGTCAAGCCCTTCTTTATTTCTACAGTTAACGGAGAGAATTTGAATTGCACCGTGCGTTATCGCACTGAACCCGTGCTCATGACCATAGGGGTTCTCCACCAAGAGACGATTGAATTTTTTGTTCTGCCTAACTGCACTTCTGACATCCTTCTTGGCTTGCCCTGGCTCCAGCGCCACTCTCCTACCCTCGACTGGACCTCTGGGGACATTAAATCATGGGGCCCTACCTGCCACACTCATTGCCTCAAGTTGGTACCTACTAGACAAGTCTCCATCTCCTCTCCATTGCTCGGCCTTCCTAAGGCCTATCAAGACTTTACTGACATCTTTTGCAAAAAACAGGCAGAGGTCTTAACACCACATAGAACCTACGACTGCCCCATTGACTTGCTTCCTTGTACCACACCACCCCGTGGCAGGATTTACCCTCTCTCCGCTCCTGAAACCAAGGCCATGTCAGAGTACGTTCAGGAGAATCTCAAGAAAGGATTCATCAGGAAGTCTTCTTATCCTGCCGGAGCAGGATTCTTCTTTGTTGCCAAGAAGGATGGGTCACTACGCCCTTGTATTGATTACCGCGGTCTTAACAAAATCACGGTAAAGAATCGCTACCCTCTGCCTCTCATCTCGGAGCTCTTTGACCGTCTGTGCGGAGCAAAGGTCTTCACTAAGCTTGACCTCAGGGGCGCTTATAACCTCATCAGAATCCGTGAAGGAGATGAGTGGAAAACCGCTTTTAATACCAGAGATGGCCACTTCGAATATCTTGTCATGCCTTTTGGTCTGTGCAATGCCCCTGCAGTCTTTCAAGACTTTGTCAATGAGATCTTCCGGGACTTGTTGTATACCTGCGTAGTGGTCTATCTTGACGACATACTAATCTTCTCCTCCACTCTGGTGGAACACCGTCTCCATGTTTGTCAAGTGCTCCAACGTCTCCGTGTTAACCATATTTACGCCAAAATTGAAAAGTGTCTCTTTGAACGTAGCTGTCTTCCGTTTCTGGGATACCTAGTTTCTGGACAAGGTCTTCAAATGGACCCCGACAAGCTCTCTGCAGTCTTGGATTGGCCACACCCCTCGGGACTTCGCTCTATCCAACGCTTCCTTGGATTCGCCAATTACTACCGCCAGTTCATTCCCCACTTCTCCACTATCGTGGCGCCTATTGTGGCACTAACCAAGAAAGAAGCGAATCCGAGATCCTGGCCTCCCCAAGCTGAAGAAGCCTTTACTCGCCTTAAGACCGCCTTCGCCTCCGCTCCAGTCTTGACTAGGCCCGATCCTCTGAAAATGTTCTTTCTGGAGGTAGATGCCTCCTCTGTTGGAGCCGGAGCGGTCCTTCTTCAAAAGTCCGCTAAAGGAAAAAACGTCACCTGCGGCTTCTTCTCTAAAACTCTTTCTCCTCCAGAAAGGAACTATGCTATTGGAGACCGTGAACTACTAGCCATTAAGTTGGCACTAGAGGAATGGAGACATCTCCTGGAAGGATCCCTTCATCCTATCACCATCTACACTGACCACAAAAATCTGTCATACCTTCAGTCTGCCCAGCGCCTTAATCCTCGTCAGGCCAGGTGGTCATTGTTCTTTGCCCGATTTAATTTCCAGATCAATTTTCGTCCTGCTGACAAGAACATTAGGGCGGATGCCCTATCACGCTCCACTGATGCCTCCGAAGCTGAAACCGTTCCTCAACACATCATACCTCCTGAGTGTCTGATTTCAGCTGCCCCTGCTTCACTGGTACCAGTTCCTCCAGGAAGAACGTATGTTCCTCCACGTCTTCGCCTTCGGACTCTCAAATGGGGCCACTCCTCCCACCTGACGGGTCACGCTGGAATTAAAAAGACTATTCAGTTAATTGCCAGACACTATTGGTGGCCTTCCTTTGATGAAGATGCGACTGAGTTTTTTCGGGCCTGTACTGTCTGCGCACGTGACAAAACGCCTCGCCAGAGGCCAGCAGGTCTTCTCCTCCCTCTGCCAGTGCCCGAACAGCCTTGGTCCCACATAGCGATGGACTTCTTCACTGACCTTCCCGTATCCCATGGCAACACAGTCATATGGGTGGTCGTTGATAGATTTTCCAAGATGGCACATTTTGTCCCGCTTCCTGGTCTCCCCTCTGCGTCACAGTTGGCGAAGCAATTCTTTTTGCACATATTCTGTCTCCATGGTCTTCCAACACATATCGTCTCTGATAGAGGCGTTCAGTTCATCTCAAAATTTTGGAGAGCACTCTGCACCCAATTAAACTCAAATTGAACTTTTCTTCCGCCTACCACCCTCAGTCCAATGGGCAAGTGGAGAGGGTTAACCAGATCCTTGGTGACTATCTGCGACACTTCGTCTCCTCCCGTCAGGACGATTGGGTCGACCTGTTGCCCTGGGCTGAATTCTCATACAACTTCAGAGACTCTGAGTCATCCACCAAATCTCCATTTTTTGTGGTGTACGGCCGTCACCCGCTGCCCCCCCTCCCCATTCCCACTTCTTCTGGACTTCCTGGCGTTGATAAGTTGACCCTGGACTTCTCCTCCATCTGGAAAGAAACTCAAAAGTCGCTCATCCTGGCCTCTTCTCGCATGAAGAGACATGCAGATAAAAAAAGAAGAACTCCTCCTGTCTTTGCCCCTGGTGACAGAGTGTGGCTCTCTGCCAAATACATCCGGTTTCGGGTCCCTAGCTACAAGCTGGGCCCGCGTTACCTCGGGCCTTTTAGAATCAAAAGCCAAATTAACGCTGTTTCTTACAAACTCCATCTTCCTCCCTCTCTCCATATCCCTAACTCCTTTCACGTATCCCTTCTCAAACCCCTCATTCTTAACCTATTTTCCTCCAAGGTCATCGTTCCTGCTCCTGTCTCTGGGTCCTCTGACGTCTTCTCGGTGAAAGACATCCTCGCCTCCAAGGTCGTCAGAGGTAAAAAAAAAATTCTTGTTGACTGGGAGAATTGTGGTCCTGAAGAGAGGTCATGGGAGCCTGAGTCCAATATCCTCGACAAGGAGCTCATCCACAGGTTCCTGGGCTCCAAAAAGAGGGGGAGACCAAAGGGGGGGGGTACTGTCACGCCGAGCGCCCCGGGTCCTGCGGCTTCCCCGGAGCGCTCGTGGCATTCTGCAGGCAGCGGCGCTACGGTCATCATCCCCGACCGTGAGCGCCGTCCCCCCGCATGTGGTAGGGATGCGGTCCGCGCGGCGGGACGTTCCCGTCCGTGGACTCAAGTCACTGACCTGCCGGGTTCCGTCCGGTCCTCCTCCCGGCGCGCGCAGCCCCACTCCTTAGGGCGCGCGCGCACCACTGCATTGAGATTTAAAGGGCCAGTGCACCACTAATTGGTGCCTGGTCCAATCAGTACAAATGATATAAAAACCCACTTCCCCTTCCTGTCCTTGCCGGATCTTGTTGCCTTAGTGCCCTGAGAAAGCATTTTGTGTATTGCCCTGCCTGTGTATCTGACCTTCTGCCGTTGCCCCTGACTACGAACCATTGCCGCCTGCCCTGACCTTCTGCTACATCTGACCTTGCCTTTGCCTTGTCCTACTGTACCACGCCTGTCTCAGCTGTCAGTGAGGTAGAGCCGCTACCGGAGGACACGACCTGGTTGCTACCGCCGCAGCAAGTCCATCCCGCCTTGCGGCGGGCTCTGGTGAAAACCAGTAGCAACTTAGAACCGGTCCCCTGGTACGGTCCACGCCATTCCCTCACTGACACAGAGGATCCACCCCTAGTGTCTTCATCTGCCGCCAGTCCGGACCCTGACACTTGCGATCGATGCCTGCAGACCTTATTTTAAAAATTAAGCGCTTGTGGGGAACTGCATCAAACGCCTTAGTGAAATCCAGGTACACCACATCCACTGGTCTCCCCCTATCTAGCTCACAGCTCACCTCCTAGTAGAATGTTAAGAGATTGGTTTGACAAGAACGCCCATTTGTAAACCCGTGCTGATTACTGCTGATGATGTTGTTGTCTTTAGCAAACTCTAAGATATAGTCCCTTATCATCCCCTCCAGAAGTTTACATACTATCGATGTCAGACTGACAGGCCTATAATTTCCCAGGACATGCCTCTGCCCTTTTTTGAATATCGGTATCACGTTAGCTTTCCTCCAATCCCCCGGTACATTTACTGTCATAATACTGTCAGCAAAGATCAGGAACAGTGGTCTAGATATAGTCTTAGTATGTTCTTTGAGTACTCTCGGATGTACACCATCCGGGCCTGGTGATTTTTTTTGTGTTAATTTTATCCAGCCTTTCCCTGATTTCATCCTCTGTTAGCCATAATGTCAAGTCCTGTGAATTACTGCTAACCATACAGTCATGGTCAGTGAACCCCTCCTTTTCCTGTGTAAAGACTGAGGAGAAAAAAGCGTTCAGCACGGTTGCTTTTTCAGTGTCCTCTGTAACCATCCTCCCATCATCGTTAATTATGTGTGCAATATGCTCTGCCCTAGTTTTTTGCTGCTGATATATTTAAATAATGTCTTTGGGTTCTTTTTACTATCCTCTGCTATTTGTCTCTCAAAGTTGATTTTAGCCATTTTGATTTTGTATTTACTTTTCTTATTTGCCTCCTTGTATTGCTTGAAATCCGATACTGTGCCCTCTGATTTATATTTCTTGAAGGCCATTTTTTTACCCCTAATAAGTTTTTTAACATTGCAGTTTAGCCAGCCAGGTTTGGCTTTGTCTCTTCTAAATTTATTTCCCATAGTAATGCACTGCGAGATGCATTTGTTTAATATGTTCCTAAAGCATTCCCAGGGTTTGGTTCCAGTTTACCCTTTCCATCATTGAGCACAATTTGGGAAAGTTTGCCCTTCTGAATTTTAGGGTTCTTATGTTCCCCTGAACTCCTACCTCCGAGATTAGGTCTGGGTCATTCGTGATCAATAGATCCAGCACTGTATTTTCTCTAGTAGGAGAATCCACCAACTGAGACATGTAGTTGTCCTGTAACGTTTCCATGAAGAGACGGGCCTTCTGTGAGTGTGTAGTCCCCTCTTCCCAGTCAATGTTGGGATAATTGAAGTCCCCCAATATGATGACTGATCCCAGTTTTGCCACTTTACCCAACAATGATATAAATTCCAGCTCTAACTCCTTCCTTTGGTTGGGTGGCCTATAGCAAACCCCCACAATTACCTTTCCCTTTATTTCTTCCCTATGGAGTTCTACCCACACGGATTCTAACTCCATACTCATCCCTTCCATAATATTACTCCTTTCTATCACCCTTACATTATTCTTGACATAGAGACATACCCCTCGCCCTCTTTTTCCTACCCTGTCCTTCCGGTACACCGAATACCCTTGGATATTGGCCAGCTAGTCATGTGAGGGGTCGAACCAAGTTTCTGCTATTCCCACAAGGTCTATGTCCTCCTCATGTACTAACATTTCCAACTCATCCATTTTATTAGCTAGGCTCCTGGCATTTATATATACCCCTCTTAGTTTTGTGGAAGTTGATAGTGAATGGTGATTATTTTTATTCCTGTTTGGTCTGAGGTTTTCCCGCAACAAACGGTCAAGAGGGAAAAGAACCGCTCAAGTGAGGGGATAGTTCCAAACACATCCAACCCAGGTGCAGGCACGGATCCGCAGTCCTGATAGCAGCAAATGGAAGAGCACAAAAAGCCGCACAACTGGTTGAAGATGCAAAAAGTTAAAATCCAAATTTATTTTGCAGGCAAAAAGATAAAATCATCCAAGATGAAACCAAAACAGTCAGA
This sequence comes from Pelophylax lessonae, assembly GCF_965119305.1. Classification (NCBI taxonomy): domain Eukaryota; kingdom Metazoa; phylum Chordata; class Amphibia; order Anura; family Ranidae; genus Pelophylax; species Pelophylax lessonae. The sequence continues at coordinate 501,567,945 of NC_138770.1, read as the reverse complement.
GACATGGGGGGGAAAAGGGGAGCACGGCGGTTGACGCGTTTCACGGAGTCTTCCGCTTAGTCGTAACCATGCTGTACAATACAAGACACTGCTATATATAGAGGAAAAGGCATTTCAAATAACATGTACCTCCCAGAATGTGCTTGATTGAGCCCACACAGCTGCAGATACTAAATCCCAATTAAGGGAACACAAACAGCCCAGCAGGAATTGTATGTTTGCTTTTGCTTCACCTTTTGTCCAAAAACGCATAGCAAAAAAGTTCTATAAATGCATATGCGAAAAAGCTTTCAATAAAAATAAGGAAAAAACAGTAGTGATAATATAAAAAGACAGCTGGTAGAAGCCAAAAAACTAACAAAAACAAAGTAAAGGGAGAAAAGAAAAAAGAAAAACGAAGAGAAAAAAACGAAGGGAAAAAAAAAAAAAAAGGGGGAAAAAAAAAAAAAAAAAAAACAAGAAAAAGAAAAAAGACAAAGAAAAAGAAAACAGTAAAACGGAAGCATATAGATGTGTTCATACCCAGATGGAACTATGGTATAAAAAGAAATGGTGTATAATATAGTCATGAAGAGCATATATGTGTAAATATATAAGTGGTACACATAAAAATAATAAATGTGTAACCACAAACACATACATCACGTCCATATAGCATATGAAACAAATAGATAAATGGGGGGGGGGAAATTGTACACATATGTAATAGGTATGAGCACAACCCCCAAAAACGTATAACCCCATCCATTGAGTGGTATATCTGCAACTGTGTTCACATACATAGGGCAATCCACCCAATCGAAAGAATATAAAAATAACCAATGAGATATGTAAGAACACTAAACATTACCATAAAAATAATAATAAATACATAAATGCATAAACATAGAAGTCCTGTGTGTCTTTATCAGCATAATGGTATTATTATCCCCTATAAAGATATAAAAATAGGGACATTTAAATGGATATATACACAAGACATTGGTAACATCTCAGGCATATCCCACATCGATCTAACAAAAAAAAAAAAATATATATATGTATGCTTACGTGTACATGTCGACTTAGATCATACTGAACACAGAGTATAGCATGCACATGTGTGAACCACCGTGCATATAGCACAATCAATATCCATAAAGGAATCAGCCACACATTGCATAAATATATAGCCATGGAGGCAAGCTGAACGGAACAACATGCATATATATCGAAGAACACATGCATTCCAAAAAAAAAAAAAAAGATGCAGAGACCGAAATGGGACAAAAGGGAAGGAGAAATGAGAAAAAAAAAAAAGAGAAAAGAAGAAACAAAGAAACACTAAGACATAGAATGGCCAATCAAAGAAACATGTACCATGTATGCGTATGGGATACAGGTAGCCCTCTCTGTATGTATAGTTAAATGTATGTACCCACGAATAGATACATGAATCATTACTGGGAATAAAAGTGAGTAACATCCCATTCAAAGTTTAAACCGCCAGGTAAGCGGGTCTGGAGTTTATGAATCCAGAAAACCTCCCGCTTACACAGAAGGCGGAACACATCGCCCCCTCTTACAGGAGCAACCACACGTTCGATCACTTGGACCGATATCAAAGACAGATTACCGTCATGTTCTGAATTAAAATGTTGGGCCACATTTGTGGATTTCCTCAATCTGACATCACTAAGGTGTTCCCTAAATCTGTCTTTAAGTTTTCGTGTGGTGCGACCCACATATTGTACAAAACATTCTCTGCAAGTAATGAGATAAATAAGGTATGTAGTGTTACAATTAAAAAACCTGTTGATTTTGTATGTTTTGTTCTCAATAGAGGATTGAAAGTTAACACCCCCTAGAATATGGGGACATGTAATGCAGTCCTTAGCCCCACATCGGAAATTACCTTTCAGATGCAACCATGTTTCTGATGTATTTTTAATTGTAGTGCTAAACAGACTTGGGGATAACTGGTTTCCCAGTGTTTTGGCCCTCTTGGCGACAATATTCACTCCTCCCTCTAAGATCCTGGCACAGTCCTTATCACCATACAGAATGGGAATATGTTTATTGATAATTTGTTTGATCCTGTTAAATTCCAAACTGTATGGGATGGTGAGATTAATGGAGCCATTATTGCCAGAAGTCTTAGATTCATTGAAATGTCTCTTTGGTGTAAGGAGGCTTTTCCTGTCCCTATTAAGGGCAATAGAGTATGCCCTGTCAAGGGTCCATTTTGGATAACCCCTAGCCAAAAAGCGTCTATACAAAAGTGCTGACTCTTTATTGAAAACGTCCAAGTCACTGCATATCCTTCTGATACGAAGGAATTGACCTACCGGTATACCCTTTCGAGTATGAAATGGGTGACTGGAGTCAGCATGTAACAAATTGTTACCAGCTGAGGGTTTCCTATATAGGCTAGTGACCACCTGATTTTGTCGATGCTCAAGGCTAACATCTAGGAAATCAATCCTATCAACATTGAATTGGCCAGTAAATGCCAGATTGTAATCATTGCGATTAAGATATTCCAAAAATAGGTCAAAAGGAAGGCCTTGTCTAGTGATAAAGATCAAATCATCTATATAACGAAAGAATATGACAATTTGATTCCTGTAGGGGTTACTATCTCCAAAAATGTGGACCCTCTCCCACCACCCCATGTAAAGGTTGGCCAGGGAGGGTGAAAAAATAGCCCCCATGGCTGCCCCACACTTCTGGAGATAGTAAACCCCATCAAACATGAAATAATTGTGCCCAAGGAGGTATTCCAAGACCTCCAAAATGTATGTCTTGGCCACCTCAGCCAGATCAGTATAGTGGGTAAGTGAAAAACGTACAGCTACTAGAGCTAGATTGTGGGGAATTGAAGAGTAGAGACTCACTACATCACAAGTCATCCACTGGTAATCTGGCTGCCAACAAATCTCACTGGTGATATTTAAGAGGTGCATAGTATCTCTTAGGTAACTGGGTAGAGTGTGCACAATGGGTTGAAGCTGGCCATCAAGCCACTCTCCCAGTCGTTCATTGAGAGACCCGATGCCAGCGACAATGGGCCTCCCCCGAACCGGGCGTGCCCCCTTGTGCACCTTAGGGAGGTGATGAAAAATTGGGGTGATGGGATATTCCGGTATCAGTTTATCAGACTCCTTAGGGGTAAGGATACCCATAGAGGCACCTCTATCAATAAGCTCTCGCAAAATGGCTCTGAACCTATTCAAGGGGTCACCACTTAGTCTTATATATGTATCCATATCAGACAATTGCCTGAGAGCTTCCATTTTGTATTCACCTTTGTCTAATATGACTACCGATCCCCCTTTATCCGCATTCCTAATAACAATAGAGTCATCCTCCATCAAAGATATTAAAGCATTCCTTTCCTGTACATTCAGATTGTCATTTCTCACCTGTACCTTATTGGGAACCGTTTGTTTCAGTTCAAAAATGTCCTCTTCGATTCGTTTTTGAAAGGTGTCCATCTGGGGTACCCGTGACTGAACAGGATAAAAATATGAGGGTACTTTGAATGAAACTTTGTTGACATTATCCTCTTTCTCCTGTACAGCATCTCGATTTTCCATCATTAAGTCCTCCAGATCGATGGTCGCACAATGTTCTCTAAAAGATCTCGGTGATTCTGGGCCATTATCCCCCAATATTGTCACAGGTTGATCCACACCCAAACCATTGTCCACATCCTGAGAAACCTGTAAAGCTGTATCATCCTTCAGAAAATGCTTGCGTAAGGTCAAGTTCCGGACAAATTTATTAATATCCAAGATCGTGGAAAACGGATCGAAATGTGTATGAGGGCAAAAGTTCAATCCTTTCGATAAAAGGCTCAATTCCCCCACGGTTAGGATCTTTTGTGATAGATTAATCACATTGTTGCTTGTCTCATCCTCATGTTTTATTTCCTCTGAGCTCGCAATGAATAGTGGTGATCCCGTTGGCCTCCGGTGTTTCTTTCCTCCCCTCCTTGTTTTCTTTGCGTTTTTTTCTTTTTCTGGGGCTTTTTCACCCTTCTCTGACCGTTTTTTGAAAAAGGGGTATTGTACGGTGTACCTCCTGATCTAGGGAGTTGAGCATGATCAGGAGAGATATCCGAGCCAGGTGTACCATAGGGACTCTCTATGACGCTTGTTTCTGGATCGGAAAAGCTCACTCTTTTCTTAAATTAGTGGAGATTCCATCGCTGCGATTTTTTCCACACATATACATTGTCCATTTCATAATCCACTTTATCACGCTGAAACTTTTCTTTTTTGCCATTCATGATCTCCTTTTCAAATTTGTCAGTTCTAGCACTGAGATTCTGATCAAACTCTGAAAATGAAGGCAAATCTTTAAAAGTGGATAGCTCCTGTTGTAACATTGTTATATCCTCTTGTAGCTTTTTTAATTCCAGGGTTCTAGATGTTATGATTATTTTCATTAGTTCAATAGAACAAGTAGAAAGAGTATCTGTCCACAATTTTTTAAGATCCTGGTTGAAAAGATCAAACGTTGGAAATTTCTTAATTCTCAAGCCATGAGGGATACGCTGAACCTCTACATACTCCGCAAGCGTAGTTTTCTCCCAATAGGCTTTAATCTCTTTAATTATTAGTTTTTCCAGTTTTCTGAAAGAAGCGTCCATAGGGCCCGAGGAATTATCTGAGTCTTCTCTCAAGAGAGATGTTGCTCCTGTTCTGAGGGGGTTAGCGTCATGTTTCCTAAGTGATCGGCCATTCACAGTCTCATCCATGTCTCCGGCTGAGTGGTATAATGATACAAAAATGTCAAGTCTATAGTAGCTCACATATGTAAAAGGGAACTCACCGAGCCGGTATCCAAAAGCGGAAACAGCAACAAACGGTCAAGAGGGAAAAGAACCGCTCAAGTGAGGGGATAGTTCCAAACACATCCAACCCAGGTGCAGGCACGGATCCGCAGTCCTGATAGCAGCAAATGGAAGAGCACAAAAAGCCGCACAACTGGTTGAAGATGCAAAAAGTTAAAATCCAAATTTATTTTGCAGGCAAAAAGATAAAATCATCCAAGATGAAACCAAAACAGTCGGAGACATGGGGGGGAAAAGGGGAGCACGGCGGTTGACGCGTTTCACGGAGTCTTCCGCTTAGTCGTAACCATGCTGTACAATACAAGACACTGCTATATATAGAGGAAAAGGCATTTCAAATAACATGTACCTCCCAGAATGTGCTTGATTGAGCCCACACAGCTGCAGATACTAAATCCCAATTAAGGGCACACAAACAGCCCAGCAGGAATTGTATGTTTGCTTTTGCTTCACCTTTTGTCCAAAAACGCATAGCAAAAAAGTTCTATAAATGCATATGCGAAAAAGCTTTCAATAAAAATAAGGAAAAAACAGTAGTGATAATATAAAAAGACAGCTGGTAGAAGCCAAAAAACTAACAAAAACAAAGTAAAGGGAGAAAAGAAAAAAGAAAAACGAAGAGAAAAAAACGAAGGGAAAAAAAAAAGGGGGAAAAAAAAAAAAAAAAAAAACAAGAAAAAGAAAAAAGACAAAGAAAAAGAAAACAGTAAAACGGAAGCATATAGATGTGTTCATACCCAGATGGAACTATGGTATAAAAAGAAATGGTGTATAATATAGTCATGAAGAGCATATATGTGTAAATATATAAGTGGTACACATAAAAATAATAAATGTGTAACCACAAACACATACATCACATCCATATAGCATATGAAACAAATAGATAAATGGGGGGGGAAATTGTACACATATGTAATAGGTATGAGCACAACCCCCAAAAACGTATAACCCCATCCATTGAGTGGTATATCTGCAACTGTGTTCACATACATAGGGCAATCCACCCAATCGAAAGAATATAAAAATAACCAATGAGATATGTAAGAACACTAAACATTACCATAAAAATAATAATAAATACATAAATGCATAAACATAGAAGTCCTGTGTGTCTTTATCAGCATAATGGTATTATTATCCCCTATAAAGATATAAAAATAGGGACATTTAAATGGATATATACCCAAGACATTGGTAACATCTCAGGCATATCCCACATCGATCTAACAAAAAAAAAAATATATATATATATGCTTACGTGTACATGTCGACTTAGATCATACTGAACACAGAGTATAGCATGCACATGTGTAAACCACCGTGCATATAGCACAATCAATATCCATAAAGGAATCAGCCACACATTGCATAAATATATAGCCATGGAGGCAAGTCGAACGGAACAACATGCATATATATCGAAGAACACATGCATTCCAAAAAAAAAAAAAAAAAAGATGCAGAGACCGAAATGGGACAAAAGGGAAGGAGAATTAAAAAAAAAAAAAAAGAGAAAAGAAGAAACAAAGAAACACTAAGACATAGAAAGGCCAATCAAAGAAACATGTACCATGTATGCGTATGGGATACAGGTAGCCCTCTCTGTATGTATAGTTAAATGTATGTACCCACGAATAGATACATGAATCATTACTGGGAATAAAAGTGAGTAACATCCCATTCAAAGTTTAAACCGCCAGGTAAGCGGGTCTGGAGTTTATGAATCCAGAAAACCTCCCGCTTACACAGAAGGCGGAACACATCGCCCCCTCTTACAGGAGCAACCACACGTTCGATCACTTGGACCGATATCAAAGACAGATTACCGTCATGTTCTGAATTAAAATGTCGGGCCACATTTGTGGATTTCCTCAATCTGACATCACTAAGGTGTTCCCTAAATCTGTCTTTAAGTTTTCGTGTGGTGCGACCCACATATTGTACAAAACATTCTCTGCAAGTAATGAGATAAATAAGGTATGTAGTGTTACAATTAAAAAACCTGTTGATTTTGTATGTTTTGTTCTCAATAGAGGATTGAAAGTTAACACCCCCTAGAATATGGGGACATGTAATGCAGTCCTTAGCCCCACATCGGAAATTACCTTTCAGATGCAACCATGTTTCTGATGTATTTTTAATTGTAGTGCTAAACAGACTTGGGGATAACTGGTTTCCCAGTGTTTTGGCCCTCTTGGCGACAATATTCACTCCTCCCTCTAAGATCCTGGCACAGTCCTTATCACCATACAGAATGGGAATATGTTTATTGATAATTTGTTTGATCCTGTTAAATTCCAAACTGTATGGGATGGTGAGATTAATGGAGCCATTATTGCCAGAAGTCTTAGATTCATTGAAATGTCTCTTTGATGTAAGGAGGCTTTTCCTGTCCCTATTAAGGGCAATAGAGTATGCCCTGTCAAGGGTCCATTTTGGATAACCCCTAGCCAAAAAGCGTCTATACAAAAGTGCTGACTCTTTATTGAAAACGTCCAAGTCACTGCATATCCTTCTGATACGAAGGAATTGACCTACCGGTATACCCTTTCGAGTATGAAATGGGTGACTGGAGTCAGCATGTAACAAATTGTTACCAGCTGAGGGTTTCCTATATAGGCTAGTGACCACCTGATTTTGTCGATGCTCAAGGCTAACATCTAGGAAATCAATCCTATCAACATTGAATTGGCCAGTAAATGCCAGATTGTAATCATTGCGATTAAGATATTCCAAAAATAGGTCAAAAGGAAGGCCTTGTCTAGTGATAAAGATCAAATCATCTATATAACGAAAGAATATGACAATTTGATTCCTGTAGGGGTTACTATCTCCAAAAATGTGGACCCTCTCCCACCACCCCATGTAAAGGTTGGCCAGGGAGGGTGAAAAAATAGCCCCATGGCTGCCCCACACTTCTGGAGATAGTAAACCCCATCAAACATGAAATAATTGTGCCCAAGGAGGTATTCCAAGACCTCCAAAATGTATGACTTGGCCACCTCAGCCAGAAATAAAGAGTCAGCACTTTTGTATAGACGCTTTTTGGCTAGGGGTTATCCAAAATGGACCCTTGACAGGGCATACTCTATTGCCCTTAATAGGGACAGGAAAAGCCTCCTTACACCAAAGAGACATTTCAATGAATCTAAGACTTCTGGCAATAATGGCTCCATTAATCTCACCATCCCATACAGTTTGGAATTTAACAGGATCAAACAAATTATCAATAAACATATTCCCATTCTGTATGGTGATAAGGACTGTGCCAGGATCTTAGAGGGAGGAGTGAATATTGTCGCCAAGAGGGCCAAAACACTGGGAAACCAGTTATCCCCAAGTCTGTTTAGCACTACAATTAAAAATACATCAGAAACATGGTTGCATCTGAAAGGTAATTTCCGATGTGGGGCTAAGGACTGCATTACATGTCCCCATATTCTAGGGGGTGTTAACTTTCAATCCTCTATTGAGAACAAAACATACAAAATCAACAGGTTTTTTAATTGTAACACTACATACCTTATTTATCTCATTACTTGCAGAGAATGTTTTGTACAATATGTGGGTCGCACCACACGAAAACTTAAAGACAGATTTAGGGAACACCTTAGTGATGTCAGATTGAGGAAATTCCCAAATGTGGCCCGACATTTTAATTCAGAACATGACGGTAATCTGTCTTTGATATCGGTCCAAGTGATCGAACGTGTGGTTGCTCCTGTAAGAGGGGGCGATGTGTTCCGCCTTCTGTGTAAGCGGGAGGTTTTCTGGATTCATAAACTCCAGACCCGCTTACCTGGCGGTTTAAACTTTGAATGGGATGTTACTCACTTTTATTCCCAGTAATGATTCATGTATCTATTCGTGGGTACATACATTTAACTATACATACAGAGAGGGCTACCTGTATCCCATACGCATACATGGTACATGTTTCTTTGATTGGCCATTCTATGTCTTAGTGTTTCTTTGTTTCTTCTTTTCTCTTTTTTTTTTCTCATTTCTCCTTCCCTTTTGTCCCATTTCGGTCTCTGCATCTTTTTTTTTTTTTTTGGAATGCATGTGTTCTTCGATATATATGCATGTTGTTCCGTTCGGCTTGCCTCCATGGCTATATATTTATGCAATGTGTGGCTGATTCCTTTATGGATATTGATTGTGCTATATGCACGGTGGTTCACACATGTGCATGCTATACTCTGTGTTCAGTATGATCTAAGTCGACATGTACACGTAAGCATATATATATATAATTTTTTTTTTTTGTTAGATCGATGTGGGATATGCCTGAGATGTTACCAATGTCTTGGGTATATATCCATTTAAATGTCCCTATTTTTATATCTTTATAGGGGATAATAATACCATTATGCTGATAAAGACACACAGGACTTCTATGTTTATGCATTTATGTATTTATTATTATTTTTATGGTAATGTTTAGTGTTCTTACATATCTCATTGGTTATTTTTATATTCTTTCGATTGGGTGGATTGCCCTATGTATGTGAACACAGTTGCAGATATACCACTCAATGGATGGGGTTATACGTTTTTGGGGGTTGTGCTCATACCTATTACATATGTGTACAATTTCCCCCCCCATTTATCTATTTGTTTCATATGCTATATGGATGTGATGTATGTGTTTGTGGTTACACATTTATTATTTTTATGTGTACCACTTATATATTTACACATATATGCTCTTCATGACTATATTATACACCATTTATTTTTATACCATAGTTCCATCTGGGTATGAACACATCTATATGCTTCCGTTTTACTGTTTTCTTTTTCTTTGTCTTTTTTCTTTTTCTTGTTTTTTTTTTTTTTTTTTTTTTCCCCCTTTTTTTTTTTTTTCCCTTCGTTTTTTTCTCTTCGTTTTTCTTTTTTCTTTTCTCCCTTTACTTTGTTTTTGTTAGTTTTTTGGCTTCTACCAGCTGTCTTTTTATATTATCACTACTGTTTTTTCCTTATTTTTATTGAAAGCTTTTTCGCATATGCATTTATAGAACTTTTTTGCTATGCGTTTTTGGACAAAAGGTGAAGCAAAAGCAAACATACAATTCCTGCTGGGCTGTTTGTGTGCCCTTAATTGGGATTTAGTATCTGCAGCTGTGTGGGCTCAATCAAGCACATTCTGGGAGGTACATGTTATTTGAAATGCCTTTTCCTCTATATATAGCAGTGTCTTGTATTGTACAGCATGGTTACGACTAAGCGGAAGACTCCGTAACACGCGTCAACCGCCGTGCTCCCCTTTTCCCCCCCATGTCTCCGACTGTTTTGGTTTCATCTTGGATGATTTTATCTTTTTGCCTGCAAAATAAATTTGGATTTTAACTTTTTGCATCTTCAACCAGTTGTGCGGCTTTTTGTGCTCTTCCATTTGCTGAGGTTTTCCCGCACAGACCCGCCCAATACATTCACATTTATAACAGATAGGGGTGTCTCACTTATGCATTTTGAACAGGTGGGCCAGGGTGAAATACAGTCTATGCAAATAATGTAACTGAATAAGTTTGTCTCTGGCTGAGATCATAGTCCCAGAGTGTGAATTAAACAACTCTTGCCAGTTTTCAGAAGTAAGATCTGAGATCTCTGAATGTGCAGGAGGTGGGAGTCTTGTTTATTCGTAAGCACGCAGAGAGTAATATGAGGATAATAAACACTGTATGATTTGTACAAAAGAAGACTCAAGTTTTGAGTAACTGAGACAAAGATTTTGGAGACCAAATTGGGCTTCTGCGTTGTGTCTAAAGCCCCGTACACACGTACCGATGGTCGGCATACAAATGTTCCTCTTTTCTCCCCGGGATGTCGGTGTCTGTTGAAAAGTGCAAAGACAGCACAAGGACAGCACAAGAATTTTGTCTGCAGACTTCAGCTGACTGCAGAAGTGATGTCATGTAATGGTTAACTTTCCCTGTGTTTTTAATTTTCTGAGCATGCCCAGTCTTGCAAATCTGCGGTCTGTCGGCCGAATTCTGTACTGACAGGCGAACAATCGTCCGTTCTGGTGTCCGCAGACAAAAATTTTCATGTTTGCACGAAAGACTTTTGTCCGCGGATTGTGCGCAGACATCTGTCGGAGGCACCATACTAACACGCGTACAATCGGCAGATCTTTCGTCCGCCGACGTTTGTATGCCGATGATCGGTACGTGTGTACGGGCCTTAAGTTGTGTATAGTGGAAGGACCACTGTACTGTAATACGCAACTCCTGGTGCAACTGCACAAAATATTTGAATCACCGTCATATAATTGGTGCAGATAGGTAACTTTTGTCTTGCCCATAGTTGAAGTAAGGCTAAATGAGGTAACCGGGGATTGTGACATAGTGGTTGATTAGGGAAACAGATGTAATCTTGCTCAGCTAGGGAAAGAACACTGCTTATAAATATGAAGGGATATATGGAGAATAGAGGTTCCTGTGGTAGTACAGTATGTAAGGATTGTCTAAACAACAGATTTGATAATGTTTCATAGGAAGAAACTATCGCAGCCTCCTTAGCGGTTGCCACAGTTCAGTTGCGGGAACAGCCACCAATGTACATACTGTATGTGAGCTGAGCTGCATGGTAATTGAAATGTAAATCAGGAACCCCCAACCTCTTCCCCATTAGCAGGTAATAGTAAAGTAGTTAAAGATTCAGGGTTCCACAAAAAGGTTGTGAGAATGGAATCCATTTTTGAAAGTTTTTTTGGGGATAAAATTTGGTGAGTTAGCTGAAATGTATAAAAATTTTTGGAGAAAAACCGTGGTTTCTCACAGAAACATAGCCAGTGGGAAGTGTAGATGGGTAAGTTCAGATGGCAGGCAGAGATTTCGGCAGAAAACAGGTGAGGAATTGGCCCAGGCATTAGGCAGAAACATAGTGAATAAACAGGCCTTGGTAGGTACAGGCAGCAGGCAGAGGCAGCACTGTACTGGTGTGATGGTGATTAGGAACACTGTTGCTGGATACACTTGCTCTGGTGACCCTGTACTGATGTGGCAGTAGTCAGAGACACTGTTGATTGATGCACTGGCTTTGATGACATTGGCACTAATGTGGGTAGCAAACAGAAAAAGTGTTGCTGCCTGTACTGGTCTAGTGACACTGTCAATGGTGTTTGAGTGATCAGGAACACTATTGCTGGCCTATACTGGTCTGGCAACACTAGCACTGGTGTGGAAGTGATCAGGAACACTGTTGCCGGTTTACACTGGTCTAGTGACACTGGGTATGGTGTGGCAGTGATCAGGAACAGGCCATGGTAAGTTCAGGCAGCAGGCAGAGGCAACACTGTACTCGTGTGATGGTGATCAGGAACACTGTTGCTGGATACACTGGCTCTGGTGACACTGTACTGATGTTGTAGTATTCAGGGACACTATTGATTGCTGCACTGGCTTTGATGACATTAGCACTGATGTGGCTAGCAAACAGAAATATTGTTGCTTGCTGTACTGGTCTAGTGACACTATCAATGGGGTTTGAGTGATCAGGAACACTATTGCTGGCCTATACTGGTCTGGTAACACTAGTACTGGTGTGAAAGTGATCAGGAACACTGTTGCTGGTTTACGCTGGTCTAGTGACACTGGGTATGGTGTGGCTGTGATCAGGAACATGGTAGCTGGCTGGCTGACTGGCAGGATGCCACTGTACTGGTGTGATGGCGATCAGGAACACTGTAGTTGGCTACACTGGCATGATGACACTGTACTGAGGTGGCTAGTGATCAGGGACTCTGACTGGCTGGTCTGGTGACACTTTACAATAAACCAAAAAAAATCCTTTGCTGACTGCCGTGGAAACACTCGGTTTCCTCTTATAGCTGACCACATGAGGGGAAAAAGAGTGCTGGCTAGGACGTGCAGCCTTTGTTTAGATACTGTATATCATCACTGTGATTAGTCACATTGATCACATGTTACAGGGGTAATTTTTATAGTCTTGTAACCCACTCTGTGATCTACTGTGTCTGAAGGACAAAGGGATAACATAGCATGCTAACAGGAATGTATGAGTGGCAAGAGGAGATGGATTTTTTAAAACACCTACCCACCCTCAGGAGTGAGCTATCCAGCCATTTGTGTACAATGGCAAAACAGCAAGTAGTTTATTATTCACAATTTTTTAAAATAAGATTCTTGGGGGGGGGGGGGGGGGGTACCTTAAACCTGCGTACAAAGTTGTTCACTTGTAGGATGTTACAAAAAATAAATGCCGCTAAATGGCAGATCCTCCCTGATCTGATTCTGTTTGTAAACAAAGTGGCTGGAGATCAGGGATGTGCGGTGAGGTCAGTGGCTGGTGAGGCACTGGCTAGTATCAGAGCCAGATACAAACCCACATTATTTAGTGAATAAATCCCACATTGACATTTAATGAATTAACCCCCACATCACCATTTCATTAAAAAAACCCCAACAGCATAGCCGAGTGCTGTGAGATGAAAAATGTCATCTTCAACTTAACTTTTAAACCTGCGCGTCAGGACGCAGACAGTCAATCAGATTACCCCAGACAAATAAGTGTCTGGTGAAAATAATCTATTTGACAGCAGATTTTTAGTTTTTATTTCTGCATTCTGTAACAGCCCTGTATATGCTGAGATTTTGCTGGTCAAGTACAGGGCTGTTACAGAATGCAGAATTAAAAAATAAAAATGACACTGTGCTCTATATAGCTACCTACAGTCCTGATTTTTTTAAAACAAGTCCTTATGTTGGTTAAATTAGTAAACTATGAGAACTAATGAAAATGCGATATATAATCTATATAATAAAATAATAGAACCTGAACCATTCACTGATTATATAGATTATACATAGCACCTTCATTAGTTCTCAAAATTGACTAATTTAATCAGCATAAGGACTTGTTTTAACATATGTAAACGATGTTCAAACTACACATGTGAGGTATCTCCATGAACGTTAGAGCGAGAGCAATAATTCTAGCACTAGACCTCCTCTGTACCTTTAAACCTGTAAATATTGTCGCCTATAGAGGTTTTTAAGTACTGAAGTTTGGCGCCATTCCACAAGTGTGCCCAATTTTAAAGCGTAACATGTTAGGTATCTATTTACTCTGTGTAACATCATCTTTCACATTATACAAAAATCAGGCTAACTTTAGTGTTTTTATTTTTATTCATGAAACAGTTCCCCCCCCCCCAAAAAAAAAAAACGCATTAGAAAAATTGCTGCACAAATACCATGTGACATAAAAAGTTGAAATGACCACCATTTTATTCCCTAGGGTTTCTGATAATATGTATATATATATATATATATATATATATATATATATATATATATATATATAATGTTTTGGGTTTCTGAGTAATTTTCTACCAAAAAAAATATTATTTTTACATGTAGGAGAGAAGTGTCAGAATTGGCCTGGTTGGCAAGTGGTTCATTACCATAAGTAGGTAATGTACAAATAATTATTATATATTATTTTAAAGGTAATTTACTATATTTTCAAAAACCGTACTCAAGCAGGCGGCTTAACGGACAAATTACTGAAGATTGAAAGTATAACTTCAAACCAATAATTTCACAGTAAATAGATAAATAATAAATTATTATGTTATAACATGTAGTACCCTACAAGGAAGGTGCTAGGTAAAGTATAGTGGGCCTTGTCTGCTTAACAGCAGGGCCATGATTTTCAGCTGGGCTGTCATGTCTCCCAGGTGTGGCTGCTGAGACTGGGGAGTCTCCCCACTGTACTCAATGAGAGGGTTCTCATTGGGCAGAGGAGGAAACCCAGCCAATGGTTCACTCAGGCCTGTATCTACCCCAGAAAGGCAGATTCTGCCGCACAGCATTCTGGGAGTGGGTATAAGTTGGAGGGGAGCACATGACGCAGCATCTTTGGCGGGAAGCAGAGTCCCAGGAGGGAGAGTACGGCTGTCTCTCCTCCTGTCAGAGGAATCAGGTGTCCCAGGCGCCTTTCCTGAGGGGACAGAGGGCTGAGCTGAGCTGCAGAGAGGATCTGGTGTGCCGAGGACCAGCGGAGCTGAGAGGGGTCGAGTTTCATGAAAGCATTCCCAGTTTGGGAGTACTACAAACTGCCCCTGGGGGTCTGCCAAGTGAGAGGGGACCACTCCGGAGAAGGTCAGAGGGATCCGGGAGCTAGCTAGCCGGTGCAGGAAGCGAGTGTACAAGGGGGTGCCAGTGTTGACCCTGAAGTGTAAATGGGGTGCCAGAGTTTGGGCCCTGAAGTGTAAAGGGGGTGCCAGTGTGTGGCCCCGGAAGTGTAGAGGGGGTGCCAGCAGTTGGGCCCTGAAGTGTTCAGTGTACAGCGTGCAGTGTACAGTGTTGAGAGTAGGGATGATCGAACTTTTCAAAAGTTCGGTTCGACCAGAACACCAGAACTTCCAGAAAGTTCGGCCCGGATTTCAGAACCCCATTGAAATCAATGGGACCCGAACTTCGGTAATCAAAAAACCCAATTTTGAAGCCCTAAAACCCAATAAATGCCCCTAAAAAGTGCCTAGGGTTCTGGGTCATGCCCCATTTATCACACAAAAAAAGTTCTTAAAAATTGTAATTTTTGATAGAGAGCCAATTTTTGAAAAAATTATTGAAAAAAAAAATGAGATTTTTTTATTTTGACTTTGGATTTAGTGTCTGGGGGGTCTAAAAGTGTACCTGTGAAGTTTCAGCTCTGTAGCATGTCCAGAACCAGAAAAAAAAAAAAAGATCTATTCTATTAGGTCACTTATAGAACAGGGATATGGCTCCGCTATTTTCACACCTTGCCGGTTTTGTAGCAAGCGTTTTTTTGGGCATTTTTTGGGGGTTATTTGAGGCAGGCATAACATCAGAACTTCTGTGTAGGGGTATATATACACACACACTTATATGTATATACACACATATATAGGTGTGATAGGAGCGGAGCCATAGGCCTGTTAATTACATTAGCGCAAGCATAGTGTTCTGCTATTTTCACACCCATATATGTGTAGGTGTATATATACATACATGTGTGTGTATATATACCCCTATACAGAAGTTCAGATGTTTTGCCTGCTTCCAAAGACCCCCCCAAAAAAAATCCAAAAATACCCCCTGCGCCAAAAAAAAAACACCCAGGTGTGTTATTGCAGGCGTTTTTTTTTTGGGCATTTTTTGGGGGTCTTTGGAGTCAGGCATGACATCTGAACTTGTGTATAGGGGTATATATACACACACATGTATGTATATATATATATACACCTACACATATATAGGTGTGAAAAGAGCAGAACACTATGCTTGCGCTAATGAAATAATTAACAGGCATATGGCTCCACTCCTATCACACCTATATGTGTATAATACATATAAGTGTGTGTGTATATATACCCCTATACACAAGTTAAGATTTCATGCCTGACTCCAAAGACCCCAAAAAATGCCCCAAAAAAACGCCTGCAAAAACACACCTGGAGCGCTTTTTTTTTTGGTGCAGGCGTTTTTTTAGGCATTTTTTGGGGTCTTTGGAGGCAGGCAAAACATCTGAACTTCTGTATAGGGGTATATATACACACACACTTATATGTATTATACACATACACACATATAGGTGTGATAGGAGCGGAGCCATACGCCTGTTAATCATTTCATTAGCGCAAGCATAGTGTTCTGCTCTTTTCACACCTACAGTATATATGTGTAGGTGTATATATACAGACATGTGTGTGTATATATACCCCTATACACAAGTTCAGATGTCATGCGTGACTCTAAACATGTCCTCAAAAAAGCCCTATAAACACCTGCAGCAAAAAGCAGGCTGACAGGCGAGAAGCCATATCCCTGTTCTATAAGTCACCTAAGAGAAACAATCTTTTCTCTATAGCGGTCACCCTGAAATGGAAGGGTTTGGTCACCCTGCCATAGCAGTCAGTGTCAGTTCACCCTACACTACACTACGGTCACCCTGGCACTTAACACTTTCCCTACAGAAACTAGATTTTTGAAGCTAAATATAGTGGAAAATAGCACCCTAACTACACTAGATATCCCGTTCCTCACACTAATAATTGCTAAATGACACTTTTCAAGCAGAAGTAACAGAACTGCTTCCACTCTCTTCCACATCCCTGTATTAAAATGCTAGGAATTTGGCGGGGCTATCTTATATACTGGGGGGCGTATTCACTAATGATTGGCCTCTGGATCCCCTAGTCACTCCAATCACATTCCTAGCATTCTCCTGCCCCCTCAATTGGATTTTACTAATGGTTCTGGTCCAATCATTGGCATTTAAAGCCCATTTCCTGTCCCATTGCATTTTGGTTGGTTCTGGTTGCCGAATTCCAAACTTTTTCAGCAAAAAGTTCTAAATTCGGCCGAACTTCGAACAGTCAATGTTCGGGTCGAACCGATGGTCGACCCGAACCGTTCGATCATCCCTAGTTGAGAGTTGCAGAAGCAGTTTACAGAAGCTATCTCAGTCAGGAAGGACTGGAGGGAGCAGTGTTCAGGACTTTTGAGCTAACCAGAGTGTCAGAAGTCAAGTTTCAAGTACAGTACAGCAAGTCAGTGTTTTTCAAGCACCAGCAAGCGTTGGTCGGCACCCAGCCGGCGTCAAGATATCGCTGAAAGGCATTTTTCTTCAAGTGTCCTATTTTGTACCTAGTTGAGCTAGAGGAGTATCCCACTCATTCCCTTCTCCCATCCCCAATATAAAATAAACAAAACAAACCAAAGATGCCGGACTGGTCTTTGACTCAAATCCCACACTTGGGTATTCAGCTTAAATGGGCTGAAGGTGTTACTGGTGACCATGGCAGACCCACATCAGGCCAATGCCTGGAAATCCTGCTACTAACATATAGCATAATAATATATTATTTAGCTTGTTTAAAAAGGACATTTTCAGCAGCAGCAGATTCTCCCTTTTTAACTGTGTGAGAAAAAACATTGGGTTATGGGTAAACCTTATAGCCATAAATCCATGTTTTTTCCTTGTAGTTGGGAGTGCTGGACTGGAATGGAGCATTTGTCTTTTAGACACATGCCCCCTTCTATGACACTGCAGTGAGAGGAGAGCCTTGTACCTCTAGAACCATAGGTACTAGGAGCCCAGGATTTTGACCAGTGGTGGGGTAGGACTAGGTCTCTGTGATCTCAAGTCGCTACAACCCTCTGCCTCACTTGCCTCCCCTGACTGCACATCCTTGCTGGAGATCCTGGGTGAAGTAATTTATCAACTATGGTCTTGACCATTTGTGATCAAACACATCACCCAACTTACCCACAAGATTTGTTGACATTCAGCATCTGGCTGAGAAGCTGTCATTTGAAGTAGAAATATCAGAAGGAAAGGATTGTTGTGGCACTGTTTGTCAAGTTGGCAGATCAGCCAGGCAGGATTGACATTAGATCTCCATTGTGGGGCATTCCTCCCTTTTTTTAAATAACAAAAGTATTCTACTGTGCCAGCATGTTTGTTTAGTTTGTCAATTTTTTTTGTAAATGAGTAACAAGTGTACTATATATCCCTTATTCATTCATTTTAGGACCGATTATCTGGGGACCCCTTTTAAAAAGTGGGCTTCATATTTTGATGAGTTGCTCCCACAGACCCCCTACATCCATCAGGTCAGGAATGTGGCGATGAGACCCTCATACCCTCAAACAGGGGGATAAGCTGCCTGGAAAGCTATGGATTGTTTTCTTCAGAACATATGGCATGATATGATTAAGTGTTGGGAGGGTGCACACTTGTTGCCCCTCCTTTCATTGCCACACAGGCTACATGCCTTGTTAAGGGAGTGGGTTTTGAGGGGGACATTAACAAAACAAAAACACAAACATGCAGGGTTCCCTTTATACAAGACACTTTCCTGGCTGACCAAGATGGCATACATCCAATATTGGAGGATGTCTTGCTATTAGAGAACCTCTAGCAAGGCACCAAATCCTTATGTTGGGGGGACAAGGGCATTATCCCCACATTCCTGGCCTGAAGGATTTGGGAGTCTGTGGGGGTGCACTTATCAGAATCTGGAAGCCCCTTTTAAGATAAGGAGCCCCATATATCCAAACCCCCTACGTGAATAAATTAAGGGTACATACCCCTTGTTTATTATGAACAAAAAAATTGAATATGTACACAAACGTTGTAAGACTTTAATTAATAAAAAAATAACAAAATAGTTCCACATTGTAAATTCAATGTCATTCATGATTAGAGATGGACGAATGGTTCGAGCTAAGCAAAAGTTTGGGCCGAACATCGCCTGTTCCCCTGTTCGGCAAACACCCGAACTTGTGGGTCTCTAGGCGGGATGTTCGTCCACCAAGTGACCCACAATCGATTTGTCACATATTTTTATGCACTTTAATGCAAGAATCCTTGCTGAAGCTAATTGAAACATTATTGTGTTGCGCAACTATCTGACCTTTTTATATATTGTTTACCCAGTTCCTCTAATGAAAGCTATCTCACCTCAATAGGACATTAAAGCCTACAGGTCTAAAGAAAAAAATACTGCATTTTGTATTACTCCCTAAATTATAGGCTACACGCAAGACTATTTATCCTTATTAAAAATGTGTTTTGGAGATCCTGGAAGGGGAGAGGTGCTCCCGTTGAGGAGTCAAATAATTGTGCAAAAGTCTGTAGTCCTTCCTGAGCCCAGGTTGAGTAGACCCTTTCTAAGTCCATTGTGCTCAAGGATGGGTTTCCCTCGATAGGGAGATGTTGGGATATGTGTTGCGGTAGACCCAACTTTTTCCTAATTTCCCTCCAAGCCACAAGATTATCTTGAAACAAGATATTCTGCTTGAGATTTGGGGGGAGATCCTTTAATTTGCTATGCAGGAGCCCTGCTAGCAAGAAAGGGACCGGGATTTGAGATTCCAAGGAAAAATGTGAAAACCTAGAGGACCCCTTTAGCCAATCCATACTCACTCTCAACAGGCAAGATAAGTTGTATAGTCTAATATCGGGTAAATTTGCGTCCCCAAGGGACTTTGGGGGGTATAGTTTGGGGAGGGAGATCCTTGACCTTTTAGTTTTCCACAGGAATCTGGAAAGGGATTTGTGTAAGGTGTTAATATCAGTGTGTTTGATAAGCAGGGGAAGTGTTTGCATAAGATACAGCAATTTGGGGAACGTGACCATTTTAAAGAGATGGCACCTGCCAAGGAGAGACAGCGGAAGGGAGACCCAATTGTCTAGTTCTACAGCTAATTTGGTTATCAGCGGGGCATAGTTTAATTGGTACAGGGAAGCAGGGGATTTACCTATACGAATACCCAAGTATTTAATACTGGCTTTGGCAATGGCAAAGGGGGAGTTCGCCGTCCACTCTAAAGAGCGAGGTTGGCCGAGAGGAAGAATTTCACTTTTCGTATAGTTGATGCGCAGACCTGAGCACAACTTAAATCTGTCAAATATATCCTTGACATGGTGCATGTCTCGCTCCGGGTCAGTGGTAAACAGCAGAATATCATCTGCGAACAAGGTGGATTTAATTTCCTCCCGACCAACCCGAATGCCCGTCAAAGGGGACGTGAAGGAAAAATGTCTGGAGAGGGGCTCTAGAGCTAGATTAAATAAGAGTGGGGAGAGGGGGCAGCCCTGCCTGGTGCCCTTGTGCAGGGGGATGGGATCCGATACAATATTGGAAGTGATAACATTAGCCGTGGGGGAGGCATACATCGCCGATATGAGGTGGAGGAAGGGGCCTGAGAAGCCGAATTTTTGGAGGGCCAAGTGCAGCCACCTGGAAGCTAACATTATCGAATGCCTTCTCAGCGTCTAACGTGATAATGGCGTAATTGTTGGTAGGGTCTGCTTGTGCTTGTGCCAATACTGCTAAGACCTTGCGGATGTTAGAGGTTGCAGCTCGCCCCTTAGTGAAGCCCGCCTGAGATGGATGGAGGAGAGATGGCATGATCACGGCCAGTCTAGAGGCTATAATTTTCGAAAGAAGCTTGGCGTCTAGATTGATCAGCGAGATCGGACTGTAGGAGCCTGGCTCCGTAGCATCCTTACCAGGTTTCGGGATGAGCTTTATGAAGGCCTGCGATCCCGTGGGCATGTACCTCCCTCCATCCAGGATGTGTTGGAAAACATTAGTAAGCATAGGGGAAAGCAAGGACTTTGAAAGTTTGTAAAACTCGGACGTATACCCGTCCGGGCCAGGAGCCTTACCAGGGGAAAGAGAGGCAATGGAAGTTGTTATCTCCTCGGGGGTGAGAGGAGCGTTCAGGGCAGAAAGTTGATCTGCCGTGACCCGGGGGAGATGGACCTCCTCCAGGAATTTATTGGCCTCAGTGACATTTATCGGATCAGGGCCATATATTTTAGCGTAGAACTGTTGCATAATTGAGTTGACCCCTTTCGGGGCGTCATTTAAGACCCCTGACTGGTCTTTGAGGGAAGTAATATGGGTTGGGGTGAATGGGCCCCTGCACAGTCGGGCAAGGAGTTTGCCGGACTTATTGGCATATTTATGGTATTGAAGGGCTAGTACCGAGCGATGGAACTGTTCGTGTGCCAATGCCCACGTGTCAAAACATCAAAAAAAAATGTGTTTTAATTCTTCTTCATACTTCCCTACCACCATGGCTAGCATAATTGATGTACAAAGGTAATATAGGTAGACTTAGTACCCAAGTAAAATCACGTAATTAACTTCTTCACATCCGCGCTATAGCCAAAGTATGGATACAGCGCGGACTCGAATTTCCAGGAGGCCGTCTTTAAACGGCCTCCCAGAGACAGGCTCCCCGCGCGCTCCTGCATCGGGGAAATTCTGTGTCGGCCGTGTCCCTTGGACACAGCCAATCACAGATCGTGGTAAATGGCCAAACACAGTGGCCATTTACCACGTGATCGGCCCATGCAATGAGAGATGATCTCATATGTAAACATATGAGATCGTCTCTCATCGCCAGCGCTCCTTCCTCACACAGAGATTGCAGTGTGAGGAAGGAGCAGAGCCGATCAGTCGTCGGGGACACAGAGGAATGTAATCAGGGCACTAATTACCAGTGCCCTGTTTACACAAGGTAAATAAAACACACTAAGTGCCCACAGTGCCCGCCATCAGTGCCCCCCATCAGTGCCCACAATCAGTGCCGATAGTGCTGCCAGTCAGTGCCCATTAGTGCCTGCTCATCTAGGCACTGATGAGCACTGACTGGCAGCACTATGGGCACTGAGTTGTGGGCACTGATGGTGCTGCCCATCAGTGCTCATCAGTGCCGCCCATCAGTGCTCATCAGTGCCACCCATCAGTGTCCATCAGTGCCACCGGCCAGTGCCCATCAGTGCCATCTATCAGTGCCCATCAGTGCCGCCCGTCAGTGCCACCTCTCAGCGCCCAGCGGTGCCACCTCTCAGTGCTCATCAGTGCCGCCTATCAGTGCTCATCAGTGCCGCCTATCAGTGCTCATCAGTGCGGCATATTAGTACCTCCTCATCAGTGCCACCTCATCAGTGCCCCTAAGTGCCACCTCATCAGTGCCCATAAGTGCCACCTCAGTGCCCATCAGTGCAGCCTATCAGTGCCCATCAGTGCCGCCTCATCAGCGCACATCAGTGAAGGAGAAAAATTTATTTATTTTCAAAATTTACTCGCAGAAAATAAGAAAAACTTTTTTTTTTTTCAAAATTTTCTGTCTTTTTCTTTTTTTTTTGTAAAAAATAAAAAACCTAGAGGTGATTAAATACCACCAAAAGAAGGCTCTATTTGTGTGAAAAAAAGGACGAAAAATTCATATGGGTTCAGTGTTGCATGACCAAGCAATTGTCATTCAAAATGTGAGAGCACTGAAAGCTAAAAATTGGTCTGGATGGGAAGGGGGTTTAAGTGCACAGAAGGCAAGTGGTTAAACATTCAGCCAAACAGCTATTGATGTATTAGCCTCTTATTATTAAATATATCCTTGTAGACCATAAGGTACCAGAGTTTTATCACACTATACAGAGTACTCTGAGCTTGAAAATTAGTGTAATGGTAGGAATTAACTTAAAGCTGAACTCCAGACAAGCAGCTAAATCATCTATATTTCTGTTCATCCAGTCTTTACACAGCTCTAATACACAGCACAGCCAGCCAATGCTTCCACTAGTCCATTGAGCAATGTTATTTCAACTAAATTGGTTTTGCTGTAAAATAACAGACTTTCATTAGTGAAATCTCTTCAATATGGAAAGTGTAAATTTCTCTGCGCTGCTTTGACAAAGTTTGTTTGAATAAGATCAACCTTTGTACCATTATGTAGATGTTTTTTAGGGGGCTTATGATAGTTTTTTATTTTATTTATTGTATTTTATTTGTGTGTGTGTGTGTGTGTGTGTGTGTGTGTGTGTGTGTGTGTGTGTGTGTGTGTGTGTGTGCATTTGGTTGTTAATTGTGTGCTGTGAATAAAAATGTAAAACAGTAGGAATAATGAGGGGCAATTTTTTACACCCAAGAACATGTCTAGGATATGAGAAAGGAGCTTCCATAACCTTCAAAAGTCATTTAATATTCATTGCATCCTTAAAAGCCATCAAAAATACCATAATTTCAACTTGAACAAAATGGTGAATTTCCTCAAAACTTTCAATTTTGCTTATCCTTTTCATTAATTCACCCACATTGCCTGTTTTTATATTCCTTTTTTTTTTTAATCCTATCCAGCTATTTTAATGGTGTTTTCTATTTTTGTATTTAGTTATATTCTTTTCTTTATTTCACTTTTCTGTGCTATTGCTCTCTCAAGATCTTTCTGCTCATTTATCCAAATTTTATGAAATTATATTTATTACTTTTTTCTATTCATTTTTATTAAATGTCCCTAATTGTATCTCTCCTATCCCACATTGTATTTCAGTTTTTTTTTTCTTCATTTTTCATTCTCCTAGTTATCCTTTCTGCAAAAAAAAAAAAAAATGGAAATCCTCTAACTCTTGAAATGGGACCAGATACTTGCATTACATAAAAAAAAAAGTGTCTGCTGTACACCTTTGAGGAGAAGGAGGAAAAAAGACAGAATTATTATTCCATTAAAAGTGGAAGCAATGATCCATTGAGGGGGGGAGGAGGAGGTGAAGGGTCATATTGGCAGTCCCAAAATACATGTCCGCTATGCTCCCTTGAGGAGGAAAAGGGGGGGCAGGAGCTTTTCACCAGATTTATACTGTATATAAGTGGTTGCAGCATAAAGTCATTGCCCAAATGTGTTTTGCAAATGTGTAAACATATGTAAAGAAATAAATATATTAGCCGCAAACATAACATACAGTCTATAACAGCATATGGGGGTGATCCAGATTTTTTTTTTCTCCTCCTTAGTGCCAGCAAGAAAAATGGTGTGTTACCGGTCCCAAATGGTTACTATGCATCTTTGAGGAAGAAGGGTAGCAAAATGGTACATTGGCAACAATATAAAATAAAGTGATTTCTATGCAAGCTTATAGAATGGGGAGCATGTGCCTTTTGCTGCTGACTTGTCTCATTTAGTTGTTGCTCCCTCCAATCTCTGTGGTGCAGGGCCATTCGTTTTTTCATGCATTTTGCAAATATATCGTGCAAACAGCTGTTACCTTTACCATGGCTGATACACTTATATGCTGGATGTAGAGGCTGCTGACCACAAATGTGTGGTTGATAAAAAGGTTAAACGGAGGCCCACACTGTCTTATTTTCCTGCCTATTCAAGTAATTGTATACTGTCAGAATGTTTCAGAAGACTAGTCAATTTCTACTACACATATGAAGTCTATATTTTGGAATAATTGGGGATACAGGATGGGAGGGAGATTGGAAATGTGGCTGTTTTTGTTGGCACGCTATTTTTTTTTACATTTTATTAAACTATGAAGACAATGTGCTATGGTACTATCACACTGTTGTACCATTGGCCAATATGTATGATTTTGAAACTTAAACTTTTTTTTTTTTTTCAGTACAATTTCTTAAAGCTTTTAGACCACAGGTTTGAAACTGATACTTTTGCACCCAAAACTATCTAAAAAGCAACTTTTTTTCTGGTTAATGTAGCGCACCGCTTAGGAACCATGGACAAAAACTTTGCTTTCCGACTCCTGCACAGCCAGACTAAAGAATTTTCACAAGCAACCCAGAGTCAGAGAACAGTCCGTGACTTTATATTTATTTATTTATTGAGGTTGAATAGCTTAGATAAGGATGGAAGGTTATGGGATACCCACTTGACTTCAACAAAACTTCAACAATAACAGCAGGGACATCTTCTTATTTACAGTCTACATACAGTCTCCTTCACTTGCCCCTGCACACACTTGCTTGCTTGCACTAGCTGAATTCCTGTAAGATAATCTGACATGCTCCTAATCAGATTGTAGCAATAGCCCTTTACAGGAAGGGGAGTCACACCCCCTTGCTATATAGCAAAAATGTTGTAAAACAGCTTGTCATTTCTCCTTTGTGGCCACTGCCCCTAGCACCACCTCTTCAGACTCAGCCGCTAACTGGCTTGTGTTTACATCCATGATCAGCTGTTATTGGACACCGCTGATCACTGCTGTGATTGGCCCTGTATCCTGATCTGCAATCAGCTGAGTCCAAATGACACATTTCAATGTGCTTTTAGAATCTTTTCTCCACTTCGCTCTGCAGACTTTCATTGATTGAACTAGATGAACGTGTGCCTTTTTTTTCAGCTTGAGTAACTATTCAACAATTTCAGCATTATTTTGATACTTCTTGGCCCATGTCACAAGACTTCTACATCTCAAATCCCATTGGACAATTCTAATTTTTTTTTATTAATTCACCTCCATGCCTCCCCATCTTTCCTAAAGATGTCCATAAATGCATAGACATCTTTCTTTCAGCCTGTATCCTCGGTATCTTGCACACTTTCAGCAATATTTTGCTACTTCTGGGTCCATGTCACAAAGCTCTTACATCAATCATGTAGGACAATTCTCCTTCTCTGTTGTCAGAATACTTGAATAGTGGCTGCATCTGATTTATTGCAGGCATTGTTTGGCCAGACATTTTCTACACACCTTTTTGGACAAAAGTCAATTGAAAAATTGACTTTTTTGCACAAGCTTTGATTGTAAGGCCTATGATCGGGTGTGTTCTCATGGGGGCTGGTAGGATGCTACTGCAGAACGGAGCTCTTTCCTATGTCCAGACTGGAGGAAGCTGTATACTGATGGAAGCACTCACGCTGGGTGCTGTGATGGTTCCATCACATTTGGTGGCAGCAGTGGGATGCTTCTTGCAGTCTGGTACATCCAAACCTCCACCGGGATCCAAGATCAGGATAGCAGACTTCGGTCACCCCAGGGTAGATATAGACCTGTGTCAGGAAGGCTCTGTCAGAGGACAGGTTAATGCCAACAGGCAAGTCCCTGGTCCTTGAACCTCCTGAAGAAGAGGCACGTTAGTAAGCCCTAATGTGTGTACGCATCTGCGCACGTGCAGGCGAACCAATATGCGCCGGAATGCTAATGAATGTGCGCAAAAATGTGCGCTGCATATCCCGTGACAGATGAGGGCGCCAAGTGGGCTATTTAAGTTGGATCAACACCCAGGGTCAGTGCTGTCTCGTCTAAAGCGTTGTGTGATTGTCCTGTTCCCTGTTACCTGCATCTGCTCTTGAAACACTGACCCAGGTTGCTCTTGACTATTCCTGCTCTCCACCTGCATCGCCCCCAGCTTGTTCCTTGACCATTCTCCTGTCTCCACTTCTGTATCTGATTTGATTGCTCTTTGTATGACCCGGCTTGTCTGACTCTGCTTATGGTCCAGTTCATTTGGAGCTACCAAGTTGCAAACACCTGTCCATCTGCTACCAGGACATCTGCTGCCATCTAGCATCCTACTCAGCCAGCAGCCCAGAAGCTAGCACATCTACCTCCACTCATGTGACTCTCCACTCCTGTGCCACCGGTATACTCTAACAGGGGCCCCAAGTCAGAGGTGTAGGAGAGGCCTTCCTCTGCATAAACCAGGCTCTACCCACCAGGGACATGACAGTATGAGACAGCCATGTTTGAGATTGAGCGAGGAACCTCTCCCCTGAATGAACTGTGTCAACATCTGGCCGGCCTCACACAAGCTGTCAAAAACCTGCAGGAAGAATATGCTCGGCTTGAGGAATGTGTCCAGACCTTATCATCACTCTCTACTGCTCCCAGTGCTGCTACCTCATCTGCTGCTGGAAGCTCTGCTGCACCTACAGTTGTGATGTTACCACCAGAACCCAGAGTGCCTTACAGCCCTGCACTTTCTCTTTGGAAACCACTAAAGTTGGATTTGTCATGTCTTTGCTGCAGGGTGAGCCCCAGTCATGGGCTCATCGTCTACTGGAATAGAAGGCCACTTCCCAAACACTTTGTCCACCTTCTTCAACGACATGGCTCAGACATATAAAGATCCTCAATGAACCTCCACTGCAGAAGCAATACTCCACACACAGAGCAGCCGAGAATTGTTTCTGATTTCAGGCGCTGGAGTGCCGATACCATTTGGAACGAAGTGGCTCTTGGCTACCAGTTCTGCATGGGTCTTTCAGAGGCCTTGAAGAAAGAGCTAGCCCGAGTTGGGGTCCCACACTCTCTGCATGATCTCATAAAACTCCTCCTAGTATGTATGATGCATGCACATTTCTAGCCCCCAAGTGTAAAACCTTACATTTGTCACCATTAAACCTCATTTGCCACATAGTTGCCCTATGAAACAGTGCATTGAGGTTGGCTTGCACGTTGGAGACATCCTGTAAGGAAGTTATTCCACTGCATAGGCTGGTGTCATCTGCAAAGACTCAAATGATATTTTTACCCCTAGACCGTATCTCATTTATAAAGTTATTTAAAAGTAAGGGTCCATTGATGAGAGTTTGAATAAAGGGTTCAATCGTCCATCGACCTATCCGGCTTGAGCGGGCATTTTCTTCGACCCTGTGTCAACTACTGTGAGCTCAACAATGTCACAGTCAAAAGCCTGTACCTCCTACTCCTGGTACCTGAACTATTTCAAAGGCTCAGGTCAGCAATGATATTCACAAAGCTGGATTTTCGAGGGGCATACAATCTGGTCCACATACAGGCCGGGGATGAATGGAAGATGGCATTCCGTACTCGATTTGGGCATTTCGAATACCTAGTGATGCCCTTTGGCCTATCTATCGCCACTGCTACATTCCAGCATTTTGTCAATGACATTTTTCAAGATTTTTTGGACCTTTTGTTTATCATCTCTCTGGACTATATTCTTATTTTTTCCCTTTCATTAGAGATTCACCATGAAAACATAAAAAAGGTGCTGACTCAGCTCCGACAGCATGGTTTATATGCCAAACCAGTGAAATGTGAGCATCAGAGCCTCCAGTTCCTGGGATTATTAATCTCTACAGAAGGCATAAAAATGGATCCCCAAAAAGTTATTGCCATTTTGGATTGGCCTGCTCCCACAGATAAAAAAGGAATACAACATTTTGGAAGATTCGCAAACTTCTATCGGAAGTTTATCAAGGGATCAAGGGATTTTCAGCCATCATTTCTCCTACCACACAACTGACCAAGCATAGCACCCAGTTTTCCTGGACTCCCAGAGCCCAGTCTGATTTTGAGACCCTCAAAGAGTTATTTACTTCTGCATCTATTCTAAGGCATCCTGACCTAGCTCTACCTGACCTAGCTCTACCATAGGTGTTGGAGGTTGATGCATCAGAAGGTTCAGAATCAGCAGTGGGGGCAGTGCTCTATCAATGCCAGGAGGCCAAAGCCCTTCTACACCCAGTTGCATTATTTTCTTGTAAACTTTCACTGGCAGAGAAGAATTACAATGTGGGGGACCATGAACTTCTTGCAATTAAGGCTGCACTAGAAGAGTGGGAATATCTTCTGCAAGGGGAAGCTCACCCAATACTAATTTTTACCGACCATAAGCACTTTGAATACTGGAGAACAGAAAAAACGTTTGAGGCCACATCAAGCCAGGAGGGAATTGTTCTTTTTAAGGTTTGCTTTTCATAAAAAGTACAGGCCTGGGTAAGAGGATACTAAACCTTACGCTCTTTCCTGCATGTTTGGTGAGCCTGAAGAATCGGGGTTCCCTGATTCCATTTTGTCCTCTGGAAACTTCCTCCTGTTGCAAGAAGATGTAATCTATAATGGCACCAAGATGAGATCTTTGTACCAGAAGAAGTACGTGTTCCTGTCCTGAGCTTGCATTATGAGGACATTTTGGAGCTAGTAAGACAACTGAACTAGTATTACGTACATTCTGGTGGCCCCATCTGTAGAAAGACTGCAGGATGGCATGCATCACATGTACCCCGAATAAGAGTAACAGGACCAAAGCATTGGGGTCTGCTTAAACCACTACAAATCCCAGACAGACATGGAAAATGATTTCAATGAATCTCATTGTGAAACTTCCTCTATCAGAAAGTTTTGCGGTCATCTATGTAGTGGTCGATTGGCTTTTATAAGAGCAATAGTAAGGCTCCATGGGGTCCCAGCTAACCTTGTGTCTGATCGGGGGGGTGCAATTCACTTCAAGATTTTGGAAAGCTCTCACAGAGACTCTGAACATCAAATTGTCCTTTTCCTCAGCCTATCACCCCCAAACTAATGACTGGGTATCATTACTTCCAATAGCTAAATTTGCATATAACAATTATAACCACTCCGCTACTAAATAATCTCCATTCTTTGCCAACTATGGCTTTCATCCATCATTTCTACCCAACACAATTTATGAATGCTCTGTTCCAGCTGTGATAGAAACAGTAACTTTCTTGGAATCTAATAACAAACTGTTGCGAGCAGCAATGCCAAAGTGCAGGAATGCAATAAAAGAGCTTTTGATAGGAAGAGACATGGGGAATTAATTCTGGTGATCAGGTATGGTTGTCCACAACCAACTTGAAACTAGCTTGTCCATCAAGGAAACTGGGATGTAAGTATGTGGGCCTATTCCCGCAGAAAAGAAAGATTAATGATGTTTCTTATGAATTGGAATTACCAGCCTCCTTTAAGATCCACCTGGTCTTTCATGTGACCCTACTGAAACCTGCCACTACCAATCCTGAGTGGAATACAGGCCCACCCAAGCCGATAGTGATGGACGGGGAAGAGATGTATGAGGTTGAGGTAATTATGGATTGCAGAAAAAAGAAGGATTCAAACCTAGTACCTAATCATGTGGAAAGGATACGGTCCTGAAGATAATTCTTGGGAACCCGAAAGTAGCGTCCACGTCAGAAGACTCATCCAAGCGTTCAACCAGGCCCACACAGAAAGAAGGCCCAGTTGGGCATCCAGAGGCTGCCCATTGGATGGGGACAATGTCAGCAAGGTTCTTTCAGGAGACAGGTTAATGCCTGCAGGCAAGTCCCTGTTCCTTGGACCTCCCAAAGAAGAGGCGCATTAGCATCTGCGCAGGTGAAGATGAACCGATATGTGCCGGAATGCGAACACATGTGAGCACAAATATGCGCGTCCCATCCCGTGACAGATGAGGGTGACAAATTTAAGATGGGTCAGCCCCCAGGATCAGTGCTGTTTCATCCAAAGCATTCTGTGATTGTCCTGTTCCCTGATACCTGAATCTGCTCTTAAAATACTTACAGACCCAGCTTGCTCTTGACTATTCCTGCTCTCCACCTGCATTGACCCCAGCTTGTTCCTTGACCTGTCTCCTAATCTGATCACTCTGTGTATGACCTGGCTTGTCTAACTTTGCTTATGTTTCAGTCCATTTGGAGCTACCAAGTTGCAAACTCAACCAGCAGCCCAGCAGCTAGTACGTCTATTGGCACTCGTGCTACTTTGCACTCCTGCGCCACCTGCATACTCTACCAGGGGCCCCGAGTCAGAGATGTAAGAGAGACCTTTCTCTGCATAAACCAGGCTATACCTACCAGGTACATGACAACCTGGCATCAGAGTTTGAGGGGGTGCTGCGGATCAACCATATAGTATATCCAGGACTGTATCTGCAGATCAATGGAAATAATTCTGGGTATGGCACTGCTAGAAATTGGACTTTATTGTGACAAAGTGCTAAGTGCTGCTAAAATTGAAAAAGTGTTAATATAAAAATACAAATTAATATATGTAACCACCAAAGTAATCCTGCACTTAGCCAAGCACAAAGTACAATAACAGCAGTATCATATATCAGAAATATAAAGCGTCTTGTGCTATGTGCTCCACAAAAAAATGTACAAATCCAAATACAAGTGTCTGGGAATCCTTTAAATGACATAGACCAGTGATGGCAAACCTTGGCACCCCAGATGTTTTCGAACTACATTTCCCATGATGCTCATGCATTTTGAAGTGTAGTTGAGCATCATGGGAAATATAGTTCCAAAACATCTGGGGTACCAAGGTTCGCCATCACTGACATAGACTATATAAAGTGACAAGTGCTCTTGAAATTGTACCAAAAAAACTCAGAAGTCAAAAAGTCTGTGACTATGGGCCTGATTCATAGTACGGCGAATTGGTGTTTCGGCGGGATTTTGCGAACCGGTGAATTTTTAAGTCTGAAATTGGTATTCAAAGAACGGCGGGCGGAAAATAACGCCAACTGTGAGATTCATTAAGATGCTACAAGGTTAGAGCGGGACTTAAAAACACGCCAGCTAAAAGCTCGACTAATGTTTTGCCAAATTTTCCCCTGTACCCCCAAAAATCCCAAATCACTGTGGAAGGTGTGGAGAAAAATTTGGAGATGACTAGCTTTTAAAAAATCTCAAAAACTGACTTAGAAAGAGAGATATCTGCAAAAGTGTAAAAAGGTAAAAAAGCTCCTCCAGCCCCGAGCTGCGAACGCGCGAATGTGCGCATGCGCAACGCCAAATAGGCTCAAAAAATTCCGCTAGCGCGATTTTGGGCAATTTCTTCTTTGAATACCGATTGAAAATCCGCTGGCTCACCCATAGAAAATGGAAAAAACAGGCGGATTGGAAAAACATGCACACTTCTAACAGGGGATCCCTTAGTAAACACCATCACGTTCCATACACCTTTCCTGCTAACTTTGAAATAATAACAGTGAAATCTACAGTGTTTATATAAAACCTCCACACAGGGCCGGACTGGGAATAAAAACCAGCCCTGGAAATAATTTAATACCAGCCCCATAGCATTATTGAGAAAATTCTGGTTATAAGTGGTAAAAGTGGAGCAATCATCAAGGGGGATCCCAGGAACTCTTGGAATGTGGGAGAGGGGGTTACTGATATAAGGGGGGCCTTTATATCAATGCCCTCTTACAACACTGTATTTACTCCCCCCTTACATCACTGACCCCCCCCCCCCCCAGACTGGCCTGCGGGGCTGTCCCTGACCTCCTCTCAGGTGTACTGTGCAGGGCTTAGTCAGTCGGCTCCAGCTTGGTGGCTCCGGTTTTATCCTATAGTCTCCTCTCCACAGTCCACATATGTCTGACTTCTCCTATGGCCCCCATCCTGGCGGCACTCCAACTCTTGACTCCTCTCCAGACTCCCCCTCAAAAAATGCAGACATTATTAAAGACAAGAGATGGTCATAGACTGCAGACATGATCATAGACTGCAGACATGATACAAGAGAGGGTCATAGACTGCAAACCTGATACAAGAGATGGTCAGAGACTGCAGACCTGATACAAGAGATGGTCAGAGACTGCAGACATGATACAAGAGATGGTCAGAGACTGCAGACATGATACAAGAGATGGACAGAGACTGTCTGCACACATGATACAAGAGATGGTCAGAGACTGCAGACATGATACAAGAGATGGTCAGAGACTGCAGACATGATACAAAGAGATGGTCAGAGACTGCAGACATGATACAAGAGATGGTCAGAGACCACAGACATACAGGAGATGGTTAGAGACTGCAGACATAAATACAAGAGATGGTCAGAGACTGCAGACATGATACAAGAGATGGTCAGAGACCGCAGACATGATACAAGAGATGGTCAGAGACTGCAGACATAAATACAAGCGATGGTCAGAGACGGCAGACATGATACAAGAGATGGTCAGAGACTGCAGACATAAATACAAGAGATGGTCAGAGACTGCAGACATGATACAAGAGATGGTCAGAGACTGCGGACATAAATACAAGAGATGGTTAGAGACTCAGGACATGATAGAAGAGATGGTCAGAGACTACAAACATGATACAAGAGATGGTCAGAGACTGCAGACATAAATACAAGAGAGGGTCAGAGACCAGTGCCCACCAAATGCAGCCTTATCAGTGTCCACCAAATGAAGCCTTACCAGTGCCTGGATCACACACATTAGCAATCTCCTGCAGGATCAGGGAGCTTGGATTTGAATTGCCTGGATCAGCCACTGTAACAAAGTCCTGCATCCTAGACCAGCTCCTATGATACACATTACACAGATTCAATTTCACAGCATTGGATCAGTAATCCATTTATCACAGGAGACGGTCTAGAAGGAGGGACTTTACAGTGGCCGCCGAACATTTTAGACCCAAGCCTTGTGTGCAGGGGCGGACTGACAGCTCATGGGGCCCCCTGGGCAATAGGAGATTGTGGGGCCCCTGTGTCTCTGCCCAAACTCAAGCCACACCCACACAAAGCCCCACCTACATATTGCAGCTCAGCTGCATAGAGGGGGCATTTAAATATCTACTGCTGCATAGCTTGCATTGAATATCCAGGCTAATATTCATAGAAGCTGCTGGGCACTTTCAGTTTAAAGATGGCTGCTGAAGAGAGGAGGGAGAGAGGGAGGAGAGATAGGAATAGGAGGGAGAGATGGGGGAGATAGGAAAGTAGGAGTATAATGGGGAAAGGGGAGAGAGGAAGATGGGAGTGAGAAACAAAGAGGGTGAGAGAGTAAATAAGGGGAGGCGGGGGAGAGAGAGGGGGTGAGAGAGAAGGGGGTAAGAGAGAGGTGGTGTGTGAAAGTTAGGGGGGGGGTGAGAGAAAGAGGGGGTGGGGGGTATTAGATAGAGGGGGTAAGAGAGGGAGAGGGGGTGAGAGAAAAATAGAGAGCGGTGAGAGAGCGAGGGATAAGAGACAGAGAGAAAAGGGAAGGGGGAGAGAGAAGGGTGTAAGGGGGGGAGAGAGAGGGTGGTAAGAGAGAGAGGGAGATAGGGAGTGAGAGAAAAAGAGGGGGATAGAAGAGGGTGGGGGAGAAAGAGAGAGGGGTGTGTGGGAGAGAAGGGGGGTAAGAGAGGGGGATTAAGAGAGAGAAAAAGAGACCAGGGTGTGAGAGGGAGTGAGAGAAAAAGAGACCAGGGTGTGAGAGGGAGTGAGAGAAAAAGAGGGGGTAAGAGAGAGGGGGTGGGTGAGAGGGGGGGAGGGAGAGAGTGGTGAGAGAGGGGGGTATGAGGAGGAGGTGGGAGAGAGGGTAGGTGAGAGAGAGAGGGTGGTAAAAGAGATGGTGGGGAAGATAGAGAGGGGTGAGAGAGAGGGTAGGTAAGAGAAAGATGGGGGGGTGAGAGAGAGAGGGGGGATAAGAGGGGGGAGGTGAGAAAGAGAGAGGGGGTGAGAGAAAGGGAGGGAAATGAGAGAGTGGGGGGTATGAGAGACAGTTGGTGAGAGAGAGAGGGGGGAAGGTGAGAGAAAAATGGGGGTGAGAGAGAGAGGGGTGAGAGAGGGGGGTAAGGGAGAGGTGGTGAGAGAAAGGGGGGTTGAGAAGAGAGGGGGGTGTGAGAGAGAAAGGTCCACCCTCTGAAAACTTGGCTTTGTTCCAGAATTCCTTACAAATTCACCATCTGCCACAGTAATGCCTCTTACTGTATCAGGGACGTAACTAGAACTTACAGGGCCCTGGTGCAAGAAACATTGAAGGGCCCCCCTCCCCCATCAGTCCTTCCCACTGATCTGTTCTGCTGTGGGCCCCTTTCCTACTGTCTACGGTGGCAGAAAGCAAGTGATATGTCCCCAGCACACCAGGGAATTCCACATAAGGGTCCAGTGCAGTGGCAGAACTACCAAGATTGCAAAGGTGGCACTTGTGACCGGGACCTGGCGTTCCGCCACTGCCAGGTACCCAGCCTTCTCTTGCTGTTTGCCCCTGCTTTTGGCAATGCTGGTCTGGCTTCTGTCTCTACACCAGTGGTGGCAGTCTATTAGGACCCAGGTGCTGGTTACATTATGGGGCTGATGGGTGCATGCGGGGGAGAGCTTGCACTATTGGTTGTAGACAACTGAGACCCCGCCTGTCATCTAGCAGCAGTAATGTTGCAAAGCCTTCTCTATTGACATGTCAATCGGAATGTGATCCAGGTGATTCTCCCAGTTGGATCTACTAAACACAGTATTTATTAGCATCAAGAGTACAATCACACATATCAACCATAAGTTCAGCAGCCATGTGTGCTGGCCCTCCTGCACATGCGCTCATCAGCCCCATAAAGTACCCAGCAGTGTGTCCAATTCTGCTGCTGCCGCAGCCATGGATTTAGAGACCAGCGCTGCTCAATAGCAGGGATAGGACAGCAAGAGGAGGCTGGGAACCCCAATGATAACAGAACACCAGTCGCATATGCGACTTTTGTTATCCTGGTAGTTCTGCCACTGGTCCACAGTGGGAGGATTCCCCCATCCACTTGGAATGTGTAGATGGGGGAATTTTTTATTTTCATTCAATCTAAGGCCCCCCTTTCAGATTGGGCAGACACCATCCAGCGGATCTGCCTGCTCAGCGGGGATCCCTCCACTGATCCTCACTGAGCAGGTGGATGACAGGTCCATGTCCACCCCACTATGCAGAGTGGACATAGACACAGCCTGCTATTCTCTGTGGGGCAGTCAGATGGAAATGGGCCGACTGTCCATTTCCATCTGTCTGACATCTGATCCGATCCGCTGGATGGATGGGGAATGGATCCCCATCCGTCTGTTTTTAGCAGATTGGACCAGATTGGATGCTGGTGGGTTTTAGCAGACACATTTCCACTGACATCTGCTGCTGGCTGCTGCATAAAGAACAATGGATGGTACGGTCGGGTATGCCTAGAAAAACTGACAGGCAGACCCGATTTGTCATTATTGGCTGCCTAAGTGCTGAAAAGTGAAGTTTTGGAAGCTGCTGGAGGAACTGAGAAGGGGAGGGAGACAGATAGGGGAGAGAAGGGAGGGAGATAGGGACAGCTCACTTCAGTGATCACAGAGCAGAGATCGCTCACCTGGGAATCTGGTAGCTGATCATTGACACAGCTGGGAATGTGTAGCAGGCTATTTTTCATATTTCCCGCCCACACATCCTCCTTCCACACATCCTCCTTCTCTTTGGCAGGCACAGCTGCATGCCGACTGCCGAGCATAGGAGAGTGGGCGGGGCCGGCCAGGCTGAGACACGAGAAACAGGGGCTGGAGGAGGAGGAAGTTGTATTCCCCTCTGCTCTCCTGTCCCTAAAGGGGAGGAGGGAGTGTGCTCGCTGGGCTGTCACACACACTCAGCTCAGCTCCAGCCTCCAGCCTCCAGCCACCGGGCACTTTAGAGGAGGAGGTGGGAGGGGAGAACTTTGGCGTCCCTCCCCTCTGCCTCAGCTCGCGGCGCACCCGCTGTGCACTCTCCCAGGATCGGTCTTGGGCACCGCTGCAGCCACAGCCCCAAGCGGCCCCAGGGCCGGCGGCCTAGCGGGAAATTTCCCGCTATCCCGCTAGGCCAGTCCGGCCCTGCCTCCACATTATCTAAATTATCCAACCAAATATTACATTGGGGAATGGGTAGTCATATAGAACAAAAAAAGATGTAAAACATATTTCAAATAAAGATTATTAGCATTTCACAAATATAAAGGAAATGTCACAATTTTGCCAATATTCTATGTGTTTACAAAGAATGTTTTTCTAAAATATAACAACATTTTCTTCCATATGGGTATGGCCAAGTGTTAGCATTTGACTACCCATTTAACTGAAGGTATATATATATCCCCATACTTGGCTAATTAGCAAAGTATGCCCAACAAACAAATATAGCTTTAGCTCACTCACAATATTGCTACATATTCACTTATATGGCATCTTTTGTATTTTGTTCATGTCTTTAGATTAAAAGTTTACTGATACACATGCCTTTTTCAAACATGAGCAAAATTATTGGTGTAAACATTTGGAGTTTTGGAGACCTCCAAGTGTTGCCCATACAGAGGGCTCCTTCTGGATTCGAACTTACAAACCTACAGGAGGAAGGCAAACTCCCTAATGATTGTGCTATTTCTCAGTCCTTACTGCCATTAAACAAGCTCATGTCCACTTGTGAGCGTTGGGTGTTTTTCTCATGCTGTCAAAATGCTCACATGGGAACAGGGGCCATTGAACTGAATAGGATTGGACTTTTTGGCTGTTTTGGGAGTTGATCCTTGAGCTGTACAAATCCCCCCAAACGCCACCAAATGCGCTACGTTCACATGTAGGTGTTGTGGTCTGTTTTTGGGGCTTTTTAACGTTATTTCATATAAAAATGCCTTGCCAAAAAATGCATGTCAAAACGCCTGGGAAAATGCCAGCAAAAACGCCCATAAGAATGCCTGATATAATTGCCACGCCAAGATTAGGGATGTTCATGAGTGATGAGTCAGATTGTTGGCTTACATATCTGTTCAATCTTCACAATCTCAACTGCCAATTCCAAAAAGGGGTGTTTCAATTGTTTCCCTAAATATATATCTCGCTTTCTCTCGCTCTCTCATGTAATTGTATGTATTCCTGTATTTAAACCTTCTAAATAATGACTAGCAAACTTGAAGAGAGAATTTTCTCAATTTACATTTCTATTTCCCTTTTTTTGCCAACTGAGCATGCTCCAAAACACACAGGACACACACAGTTAATTTTTTGCCTGGGAGTAACCATTACTGGGTGTGTCTTCCCCTTGATTATATATAGGTCACTCAGAGTGTAGTAAAGTTTTGGCCTAGCAAGAGGTCAAATATATTGTGTGTCACATGCTTTATGGTTAACATTTGGGGGCCTTTGTTATTTATGGAGGTGTGATTTTGCTGTGTTGTCTGTTATGTTCAAAAACACATAGCGCACTTGACTCTCTCTCTCTGTAAGTATTTTTGGGTGTTAACATAATTATGTATTGTTCTGTCAATCTGCACATGTATCTTCAGATTATGTGCTCTTTGTTGATGTATATGCTAGAAAAGTTGTACAAAGTGTGTTTTGCTTTAAAATATTCAATTCTGTGGCTTCAATGGTATACTGTGGAGACTGTGCCAAAAATATGTCATGTGAAATGTTTGAGCTGTGTATTGTCTTTGTAATAAAGAGCATGTTTTAAATGTTTTTTCAAAATATCTTCATGTGTCTAAATAAAGTTTTCTGGTGGCCACAAATGTATGTTTTGTCTATTTGTTAGATATGCTTAATGGTTGTGTAAGGTGACTATTTTTGGCGAATTCGCTAATATAAAAAACTGCGTTATCACATTTGTAAATGCAACCGGAAACAAAACTATTTTTGGGTGCACACGTTTCCGGAAACAGTACAGTTCGTTATGCAAGTTGGTTGATCATGGCCCCTGCGCTATTTACACACGAGATTGTGGCATTTATCTGTAAGGTAAGGAGGGGAGGGAAGGGGGGGGGGTGTCGCTTATCTAGCGGGTGTGCATTTAACTTTTGGTCTGCAGATCTGCGCATGCACTTTCTGCCTATTAGACGTGAGATAGAAGCTTCCTGTTATAGAAAGTTCCTACATGTGAACCTGTTCCCTACTGTATATATATATATATATATATATTTATATTTATATTTAAGTACATTCACTTTACATACACTCGTGAGTAAGGACACAGCTTCTTCAGCTTGGCATGACACTGCTCACAAACCATAAGTGACAGGGATAACAAACTTAGGGAGCACCGAGAGGGTACCTAGGACTGCAACATATCCTTTTTGTTGCTGGCCAGCTTGCCTAGGTAATCTATCATGTCATAGTCCTGGATCCCCTTAACATGCTCCCACATGGTTTGGGAGCAAGGCAATGTCAAGGTGCACAAAATTTCCTAGGGAGCTGGTGTATTTTCATGCATTGAGAAAACAAAAAAGGGATTGCTTCACTTTAAGTACATTTTCGTTTTACATACATGCCCTGGTCCCATTGTGTACTTAAAGGGGGGTATGCCTGTATATAGATAGATTTGCTTGCTTTCTACTTTTACACAAAATGAAACACAATTATCTCTGACAGATTGCCATGACGCTTTGCAATCTGTCTACATAAAGACAAATGGATTGCCCCTTTTCATATATGCAAGATTAGAAACATTATATTCCCTAAATAAATTATGCCAAAAATTATTGCCTTAAAAACATACATACACACTGCAAGCTCTGCACCGTTTGTCTTGTCTGACACTCACCATCATAAGCTGGATCTGCACACAGCAGCTAATTGGTTCACCTGAGATGGAATCAGTGATCACAAAAATCTGGAATGGTCATGTCTTCAAAGGATTGCCTTGAACAAATCACCTCTAAACGAAACACATGAGTGTATAATCACTTGTCTTAATGGATCACATTCCCAACACACCCATCTCACACTGCCATATGATAATGAATGGGGGTGTCCATTGCAAGTTAAATACACCCCCAGATCCCATTGCTTTGTTAATTTACAGATCTAACTGGAATCTGATGGCACTGCTGTGAACCACTATGCCATCAAATTCTGCTGGGGACCTTTAAAAAGGATTATGTGTGATTGTGTGGATAATTCTGCCACATTAAATTCGCATCTCCCACATACCATGTGCAACTCTTGCAGGAATTGCGAATCAAGGATAATTCAGCACAGCATAATGAACAGACACATTGAGGAGTGTAGGAGCACAGCGTCAGATTCCCCGATATCACTATGGGGTTTTAACTCCTCCAGAATTTTGCCACTTTGGAAACCAAGTGCTTACTTTATGTATACTTTTTAGACGGAACTCAAATTTCTAATAGGGTTATATCATTGCATGAGATTTCCCCTCACTTCCTGTCTTAGTGTCACCAGAACAGGAAGTGGGGGAATATCACTGTGGGGAAATAGCTTGCAATTGTTGCCTTATAATGTCCATAGTATATATAAAAGGAAAGAATTGCTGGCTATATCCCCACCGGGAGATTCCCTCACTTCCTGTCCTGGTGACACCAAGACAGGAAGTGAGGGGAAATCTCCTGCAATGATATAACACTGTTATATGTTCTAGTTATGTAGCAAACTTAAGAATATACAAAGCAAACATCTTTTTTTTCCCATTTTGGCAAAATCATGGATTAATTAAAGAAACTATCTTTGTTTGTCCCGTGGCTTGCAGGAAAAACATTTTGCCTTGATTCCACCATCAACACAGACAGAGGAAACCCTCCTGCGGAGCCATTGTGTTCTCCCGGTGCTGCCCCTGCCAGGAAAACACAGTGATTATTGCTAGTGGCTACAAGAGATGCTAGCGATAAGTGTGTGTAAAATCTGACAGACTGGTTGTACGTTGTCCTCAAGGTGATCGATCAATCAACTTGGGTACCTTCAGCCTGGCCATAAATAGTTTAAATCTGCATCTCAAATGAAGCAATCCCATTTACATATAACACTCCATAAAGGAGAATGGAGGGGCTTATCAGGTCTGCGTCAAAAATGAACAGCCACACCCAATCAGACAGCTCATGTTAAAAGGGACCTGAAAAGCAATCTGCATGGCTTGCTTTTCCAAGCATTGGCTAGTTTAGTGAGCCTGGACTAATAACAGTCACTGTAATGCTACCCATACTGCTGTCCTTTTAACATGGTGACAAAAGTTGATACCTATGCTACATGTGTGTAAAGTTACTTTCACCCTGCTAAATGGACAGCAATAAGGTTGTAAATACAGTGACTGGCTGTCCCCCCCTGATGGCGGCCCTGGGTGTGTAATGAAAGGCCAAATGAGAAAATGGCAATATCATGTAGAGGAAATCACCAGTGTGGGGAGGTAGATTTGGACATCGATGTATATGTATCACCAGAAATGGAATTCTTTGTTCTGCAATATCTCAAAGACGACCTAGCATGTTTTTGGAAGACTGTACTATTTTGGACATACTTAGACTCAAACATACACTGCTCTTTCCACAGCTCCTCCTCCTCTGGGGGTATGATAAACTCAATATGCATCTTCACCAAAAGCACAAGATGATGTGTCGTGTCCGGATGAGGCTGCGGCGGAGATTCCAGTTCCAGGCTCGGGTGGTGGATCTGCAGTGGGCCTGGAGTGATGCAAAAAGGCGCTCACCCAGGCTCCTGCTAAAGGCTGTGGAGCAAATCTCCGGTAAGTAAAAATATACATTACATGTGACCAGATAGGTTACAATTTTTTGGGTAGGTGGACATGTGTTTAGGTATGCAACAACACTAATACCAACACCCCCCCCCCTCCCCTCCCTCTCGCTCCTACCTTTCCTACCTCCATCAAGTGTCACTTCACAACCTTTAATACTACTATGTACATTCGTATTTTTTATGTTTCTTTTTTCTCTTCTGCTTCTAGCCAAAGCGGGCGGCCGGCACCCTCTTGTGCTTTTGGTGAAGAAGGGGAGGAGGAGGACGGCCACACTTAAATACGCCTTCCGAGACAGCGAGCCATTTGAGCAGCTCGAAATTGTGGATCGTAAGTAGATAAAAAAAAATGGTAGAAATGTCAAATCTCTAATCACATTTTACAGAGCCCCCTTTACATCGGAGT
The DNA here is from genome assembly GCF_965119305.1 of Pelophylax lessonae. Classification (NCBI taxonomy): domain Eukaryota; kingdom Metazoa; phylum Chordata; class Amphibia; order Anura; family Ranidae; genus Pelophylax; species Pelophylax lessonae. The sequence goes on along the minus strand of NC_138770.1, from coordinate 501,526,432 downwards.
CTCCAGACTTACTACACTGTAAGAGGGAAGTGTGAAGACTCTGATGTAAGGAGAGTTCACGGAACCATTATTTGAGGGGGGAAGCTGGGGACTCTGGTGTAAAAGGGAACTCTGTGGTCACCAAAGCTCCCCCATACATCTGAGCTTACAGAGACCCCCTTACACTTCCCTTCCTCAGTCCACCACAGTCAAGGGCACAACAAGTCCCACTGCAGAAGGCTACCTGCTTGGACTTGTACTGCTCTCTATAGGGGACTGAGGAACTACTGCCTGCTATGCTAAGACTTGTAGTGCCCTCTGTTAGGGACTAAGGATTCCTCAGTCCTCAACATTCTAGGGCACTATAAGTCTCAGCATAGTGGGCTGTCATACCTCAGTCCCTCACAGCTCGGGTCAAAAACAACAGAGTTAAACATCTAAAGGACAACTCCAAACAAAACTACCAATAATGGACAGAGTCCATATGCTATATAATGTCAAAGACCCGCTACCACTCACCTTCCACCTCCGGTGCTGTCATCGTGTAGGGCAAAGGGCTCCATCTACACCATGTTTGGCTTTCAGGTCAGATATGCAGGACTTGCTCAGCTCCACTCTCTTCCCTGGCAATTGACTCTGGCGTCATTGGGGATCTTTCCTCCTCTAGAAAACACCCAGGGGCCCTCTCCTTGTCCCCCAGCCACCCAGGGCCTTCTTCTCCTCCTCCTCCACCAACCATTTTCGGACTCTTCCAACTTCCCTGGGGCTACTCACCCCCTTTGCATAGTAGACACCACAAATCTATGACCAGCCTGCAAAATATCAAGTCTGGGCCTGGTTACCTGTATGTTCCGGGTCCAGGGCGGAGCTCTCCTCCCAGAGCAACAACTGATGATAGCAGAGTGAGTTGACCGAGCAGTCACTTCCTACTGGTGCAGGTACACACCTACCGATTCCTCAACATCTTAGGTTAACATGATCAGACGGCCAATCCCCAGTCAGAGAAGGAGGAGTAAGTGTCAGCGGACAACAGACACCTGGCAGACTCAGTGAAGGGACTGCAGCACACTGCTGCAAATTTTAGATCCGAGGATTGAAAGCAATCTTTTACTTGGGAGATTTCCCTGACTGCGCCCTTCGAAATGTTGGTGCTCCGCCACTGGCCGCAAGGCCCCTGTAGGTGCGAGGCCTTAGGCGACCGCTTAATTTGCATGGTGCCCTCCTATTTTAAAACATGGTCAATGCATCTCATTGGTGTAAGTGCACTTTTATGTTCTGAATTGTAGGGGCATTGAGTATGCTGCTAGCATGATGAGAGGTTACTTGTGTCCATAAATAATATATAATGTTTTTTTTTTATGATTTTTTTTTTAGAAACCAGTGATGAGGATCGGGAGCCTCAGCCTTCTCAGGCCCACTGTAAGTAATGTGGATGTGCTGGTGTGTTGTGTATGGGGTCTAAATTGGAGGAATGATTGTTTTTTTTTTTTTGTTATTTTGTGGTTGATGTCGCTTCAGCAACAGAGGAGCCTCAGGCAGGGCCAAGTTATGTGGATCCGGGCCAGGAGGAGGAAGAGGCCAATTTTTCGGGGAATGACGAGGACCTGGGATCTCCTCAAATGGGAAGTAAGTATTCTACATGTGTTTGTGTGTTCAATGTGTCCTGGGAAATATAAGGGCTGTAATATATATATTTTGCCATTGGGGTTATGTAGCAGCTGACATTGAGGATGTTTGTTGTGGAGGACTGGGGAAGAGGGGCCGCTGCTTACCCAGTCCACTGTAACTACTACCTTCAATGTTTCCCAACTACTTTCTGTGTGCCTTTATCAAATAGCTTTGGTTCAAGGATTGTATTTGTGTCTTTGTGTTTCTAGGAGATACGACACCATCCCCCCATGAAGGGACACCATCCCCCCATGAAGAGTCTCCCCCATCTTCCCCCACTCCAGGGGTGGAGCCGGATGATGTTTGTGGCTCCCCTGAACTAGTCTGTAAGTACATAAAATTAGATTATCACATGTATTGTGTGTGCTAGGATGATGTGTATCTAGGATAATCTAAGTTGGAGTCAAAGCAAGTGCAGTTTTGCTATATGTGACAGTAAGGTTGGTCATGAAACACTCTTGCTTAACCTTCATGTTTGAAAGGTGGTTTTGGGGAGCATTACAGGACATGTTATTATTTTTAAGCTTTCTCAAGCCACCCTATTCTAAATTGGTGTTAGTTTCTCTACATTGGAAATGGTGTGCTTTGTACTTCGAAATTTTTGGGGGCCATGTTAATTTACTCATGTCCGGATTTAGTCAACACTGAAAATGCATGTTTATCAATCTTTCATAAATACTCTTCCTCGGTAATGTACCACATTCCAGTTCACAATTTGTGTTCTTTTTGTGCAGTTTCTCCTGAGCCGGCAATCCCATCAAGTTCTGGGGGCCAACCAAACCTTGTTGATGGTAAGTTGTGTGCTTTTGCAGTAATGTGTCTACTTAGTAAGTGGAGAAATGCTAACTGTGTATGTCCCCGCTCAGGCTTCAAGTTGTTCTAAAGGCAGCAGGTTCTTTATGTGAATGCATTCTATGCATTAGTATTCCAAGTGATAGGTGTGCATATTCCCCCTAAGACTTACTGGGACCATTTTCTTACTGTCCAAAATTTTGCACAAATACTTGTCTGGAACAGACTCCCCCTCCTCCTTAACTGAGGTGACAGCATGCCAATATTGCCTCCTGATGCTGTCACTCCTAATCATTGAGACCATCGGAAGGGAGGGGGGCAAGGCTGGCTCACAGCCTAGTGCCTAAACAGGCACAGGGTGCTTGGCTTCATCTCATGTGCCTCCATAGCAAGCTGCCTGCTGTGGGGTCAACCAACAGGAGGGAGGTGCCTAGAGGTGTGTACAGGAGCCATGTAAAAAGGAGGATCGTGATTTCTCTCGTCCCCAAAAAGCTAGAGAGGGTAAGTCTAACCTGATTAGTTTTCCGCAGCCCTCCAAAAATGATATGTTACCAATAGGGTTGAGCGGACACCTAGATGTCCGTGTTCGACGGGTTCGGCCGAACTTTAAAAAAAAGTCCGGGTCCGTGTCCCGGACTTTTACCGAACTTTTCCCGGACACCGAACCCCATTGAAGTCAATGGGGACCCGAACTTTAAGGCACTAAAATGGCTCTAAAACACCAAAGGAAAGGGCTAGAGTGCTGCAAATGGCAGCAAAACGTAATTAAGAGCATAGCAAGTGCTCTGCAAACAAATGTGGATAGGGAAATAACTTAAAACAACAAAAAAAAAACAGAAAAATAAAACAATGTTCTTCTTCATCTCTGAAGGACGAGGCCCATATGGAGTAGGAGGGAGGTTGAGGTGGTGGTGGATGTGGCGGTGACATAGGCATGCGCACAGGGTGTGCCGGGTGTGCCTGGGCACACCCTAATCACCTAGGGCACATAGCATTGCCAGTGAGGAGATGGGAAAGATCTCCCTCGGACCTGCTCTGCTCTATTTCTCTTTGCCTACAGGTACATGGCCCTGATACATTACTCTCCCTGCTGGCAAACACATGCATGTGTATTTCAACTTTGGGGTGCACACCTTAATGCAATAGGCTGCGCACACCTATGGGCGGTGTAGGTGGAAGCGGCGGTGGAGGAGGACCAGGGCCGGATAAAGAGCATCATGGGCTTGGTGCTGAGGATTTTGAAGGGCCTTAAGGGCCGTGCCTTGCCATGCACCCAGAGGAGGAAGGGTGCAGCCATGCATGCCTAATTCAACATGGGATGCTGTCTCTGAAGCCCATAAACACATCCATGCATCGGCAACTGTCCCTTCTTGTCCGGCCTTCGCGCTGTGTGGGGAGGTTCTGAGGGTGCTGCCTGGGGAAGCGAGCATAGAAGCCAGACTTCTGTGTTTACAAGTGACAGAAGAGCGGTAACAGTGAATATGGCCAACCCGGGGCCTATATAAAAGGTAGGGGCCTGGAGCTGCAGCTCCAATAGCCCCTACGTTAATCTGGCCCTGAGGAGGAGGACGAGGTAGCCAACACTGCTTCTTTTCACAAATTTTAAATGAGGGTACACCCCAAAAGAGTGAGAAAGAGCAAAAATGGAACAATGGGTGGGTAAGGTCGGTATCCATTGCTATTCTGCACAAGGTACGGAAAAGTCCCGTGGGATCCATGCCTGGTTCATTTTAATGAACGTGAGCTTGTCCACATTGTCTCTGGACAGGCGGCTGCGCTTGTCTGTTATAACGCCCCCAGCCGTGCTAAATACCCGTTCAGATAATACACTGGCTGCAGGGCACGCCAGCACCTCCAAGGCGTAAAGGGCAAGCTCAGGCCATGTGCCCAATTTGGAGACCCAGAAGTTGAAGGGGGCAGACCCCTCATTCAGTACGTCTAGGCGTGTGCACACATACTGCTCCACCATGTTGGTAAAATGCTGCCTCCTGCTAAGACGTTCCATCTGAGCTGCTGGTGCTGCTGTTTGTTGTGGCGTGCTGACAAAGCTTTTCCACATTTCGGCCATGCTAACCCTGCCTTCTGAGGTGCTGGCGGTGCCCTGGTTGCGTTGGCGACCTCCTCCTCCTCCTCCTCTGCCTTGTGCTTCCACTGCGGCCCCGCTGTCAGATGGGAATGCCAGCAGCATGGCGTCTACCAGCGTGCGCTTGTACTCGCGCATCTTGCGATCGCGCTCCAGTAAATGAATTAAGGACGGTACGTTGTCCTTGTAACGGGGATCCAGCAGCGTGGCCACCCAGTAATCAGCACAAGTTAGAATGTGGGCAACTCGGCGGTCGTTGTGGAGACACTGCAGCATGTAATCGCTCATGTGTGCCAGGCTGCCCAGAGGCAACGAAAGGCTGTCCTCTGTGGGAGGTGTATCGTCCGTGTCCTCTGTATCCCCCCAGCCACGCACCAGTGATGGCCATGAGCTGGCCTGGGTGCCACCCTGCTGTGAACATGGTTCCATCTCCTCCTCCAGCTCCTCCTCCTCCTCATCCTCCTCATCCTCCAGAACTGTGCCCCTGCTGGACAATTGTGTCCCTGGCGTTTGTGTGTGCAGGAACCCACCCTCGGAGCCCCTTGCGAATGACTGCCCTGAAAGCCTTGGAAATGTTACCTCTTCATCCTCCTCCTCCTCCTCATCCTGTGCCACATCCTCTTCCATCATCGCCCAAATTGTTTTTTCAAGGAGGCATAGAAGTGGGATAGTTAAGCTGAGAACGGCGTCATTGCCACTGGCCATGTTGGTGGAGTACTCAAAACAGAGCAACAAGGCACACAGGTCTCGCATGGAGGCCCAGTTATTGGTGGTGAAGTGGTGCTGTTCCGCAGAGCGACTCACGCGTGCGTGCTGCAGCTGAAACTCCACTATGGCCTGCTGCTGTACGCACAGTCTTTTCAGCATGTGCAAGGTGGAGTTCCACCTTGTGGGCACGTCACATATGAGGCGGTGAGCGGGAAGGCCGAAGTTACGCTGCAGCACTGCCAGGCGAGCAGCAGCAGGGTGAGAACGCCGAAAGTGCGCACAAACGGCCCGCACTTTCTGCAGCAGCTCTGACATATCGGGGTAGTTTTTAAGGAACCTCTGCACCACCAAATTCAGCACATGCGCCAGGCAAGGGATGTGCGTCAAACCGGCTAGGCCCAGAGCTGCTATGAGATTTCGCCCGTTATCGCACACCACCAGGCCGGGCTTGAGGCTCGCTGGCAGCAACCACTCATTTGTCTGCTGTTCCATGCTCCTCCACAACTCCTGCGCGGTGTGTGGTTTGTCCCCCAAACAGGCAAGTTGTAAAACTGCCTGCTGTCGTTTACCCCTGGCCGTGCTGAAGTTGGTGGTGAAGGTGTTACGCTGTCCGGATGAGGAGGCGGTAGAGGATGAGGAAGCGGAGTAGGAGGAGTTAGGAACAGGAGGCAAACTGAAGCGCCCTGCAATCCTCGGTGGTGGAAGGACATGCGCCAAATTGCTATCCACCTCAGGCCCATCCGCCACTGCATTTACCCAGTGTGCCGTTAGGGAGATATAACGCCCCTGACCGTGCTTACTGGTCCACGTATCGGTAGTTAGGTGGACCTTGGCACAGATGGCGTTGCGCAGTGCACACCTGATTTTTTCCCCCACTTGGTTGTGCAGGGAAGGGATGGCTTGCCTGGAAAAGTAGTGGCGGCTGGGCACGACGTACTGTGGGACAGCCACCGACATAAGGTTTTTAAAACTGTGCGTCTCCACCAGACGGAATGACAGCATTTCAAAGGCCAATAATTTTGAAATGCTGGCATTCAGGGCCAGGGATCGCGGGTGGGTAGGGGGGTACTTCCTCTTCCTCTCAAGTGTTTGGGAGATGGAAAGCTGAACGCTTCCACGGGACATTGTGGAGATGGTTGTTGGTGACCCAGGTGGTGGTGTTGCTGACAGATCGTCTGTTTGCGGGGTGGCAGGTGCCGGTATCACTACAGATGTGGCTGGAGCGGCCGAGACTGCAGCAGAAGAGGAAGCAGGATGAGCCAGAGACGTTTCTTGGTTTTGAAGGTGTGTACTCCACTGCAGCTCGTGCTTTGCACTTAGATGCCTGATCATGCAGGTTGTGCTCAGGTTGAGAAGGTTTATGCCTCGCTTCAAGCTCTGATTGCACAGGGTGCAAACCACTCGTGTCCTGTCATCAGCACATTTTCTAAAGAACTTCCACGCTAGAGAACTCCTTTGAGCTGACTTTGGTGCGCTCGTTTCCTTGCTGCGTTGGGCAGTAGCGGGCGTAGTGTCTAGGGCACGGCCACTCCGCTTCTGCACCCTGCTCCCTCTTCTGCTGTGCTGGTGGCTCTGTGCGACCACCGCTTCTTCCTCCAAACTACTCAGGTCACCTGCATGACGTTCATTCCATGTGGGGTCGAGGACCTCATCGTCCTCCACATCATCTTCCACCCAGTCTTCACCCCTGCCCTCCTTGTCGGTCTCCACAATGCTGAACGCCGCAGCAGTTGGCACCTGCGTTTCGTCATCATCGGAGACGTGCTGCGATGATCCTTGCATGTACTCATCTTGAGAAATAAGTGGTTGGGCATCGCTGCACTCAATCTCTTCCACTTCTGGGGCAGGGCTAGGTGGATGGCCCTGGGAAACCCTGCTGACAGAGTCATCAAAAAGAAGAAGAGACTGCTGTATGGCTTGGGGCTCAGACTGCTTGCCTGATTTGCAAGGGGGTGAGGTGAAAGACGGTTGGACATCGGCTGCAGGTGCCAACTGTGACCTTTCTGAAGTAGACTGGGTGGGAGACAATGTGAAGGAACTGGAGGCACTGTCAGCAGCAAACCAATCTACTATCGCCTCCACTTGTTCTGGCCTCATCACTTCTAGGGGCGTATGATGCCCTACCAAATACTGATGCAGGTTCTGTCGCCTACTCACACTTGAGGAAGGTGTTTCACTTGTGCGTGTAGTGGCACAGATCGACCACGTCCTCTCCTTGCAACAGGAGCTCTACCAGGAGCACCACGACCCAGGCCACGGCCCTTATTTGAAGGTCTCCTCATATTTCTGTAATTTAAGATCTTGCCCTAGAAAGGTTTTTATTGAATAGCGGAATAGGAAATATGATCCAAAAAAGTGTATGTATCTCGCACGTACAAAACCACACTAGGCCCCAATTACTATTGTTTCTACCCCTAAAAGGATGGATGAGGAGTAGGAGGAGTATGGAACAGACAGCACCCTCAAATCTTCAGAAGTATGAGATGAACCTCAAAAAATTGGAAAGGTGGATCTCACACGTACCGACACAGACTATCCCGCAATTCAATTGATCCTCAAAGGTTTTTATTGAATAGCGGAATAGGAAATATGATCAAAAAGAAAGTGTATGTATCTCACACGTACACCACCACACTAGGCCCCAATTACTATTGTTTGTACCCCTAAAAGGATGGTTGAGGAGTAGGAGGAGGAGTATGGAACAGGCAGCACCCTCAAATCTTCAGAAGTATGAGATGAACCCCAAAAACTTGGAAAGGTGGATCTCACACGTACCGACACAGACTATCACGCAATTGAATTGATCCCCAAAGGTTTTAATTGAATAGCGGAATAGAAAATATGATCAAAAAGAAAGTGTATGTATCTCACACGTACACCACCACACTAGGCCCCAATTACTATTGTTTGTACCCCTAAAAGGATGGTTGAGGAGTAGGAGGAGGAGTATGGAACAGGCAGCACCCTCAAATCTTCAGAAGTATGAGATGAACCCCAAAAACTTGGAAAGGTGGATCTCACACGTACCGACACAGACTATCACGCAATTTAATTGATCCCCAAAGGTTTTAATTGAATAGCGGAATAGAAAATATGATCAAAAAGAAAGTGTATGTATCTCACACGTACACCACCACACTAGGCCCCAATTACTATTGTTTGTACCCCTAAAAGGATGGTTGAGGAGTAGGAGGAGGAGTATGGAACAGGCAGCACCCTCAAATCTTCAGAAGTATGAGATGAACCCCAAAAACTTGGAAAGGTGGATCTCACACGTACCGACACAGACTATCACGCAATTGAATTGATCCCCAAAGGTTTTAATTGAATAGCGGAATAGAAAATATGATCAAAAAGAAAGTGTATGTATCTCACACGTACACCACCACACTGGGCCCCAATTACTATTGTTTGTACCCCTAAAAGGATGGTTGAGGAGTAGGAGGAGGAGTATGGAACAGGCAGCACCCTCAAATCTTCAGAAGTATAAGATGAACCCCAAAAACTTGGAAAGGTGGATCTCACACGTACCGACACAGACTATCACGCAATTTAATTGATCCCCAAAGGTTTTAATTGAATAGCGGAATAGAAAATATGATCAAAAAGAAAGTGTATGTATCTCACATGTACACCACCACACTAGGCCCCAATTACTATTGTTTGTACCCCTAAAAGGATGGTTGAGGAGTAGGAGGAGGAGTATGGAACAGGCAGCACCCTCAAATCTTCAGAAGTATGAGATGAACCCCAAAAACTTGGAAAGGTGGATCTCACACGTACCGACACAGACTATCACGCAATTTAATTGATCCCCAAAGGTTTTAATTGAATAGCGGAATAGAAAATATGATCAAAAAGAAAGTGTATGTATCTCACACGTACACCACCACACTAGGCCCCAATTACTATTGTTTGTACCCCTAAAAGGATGGTTGAGGAGTAGGAGGAGGAGTATGGAACAGGCAGCACCCTCAAATCTTCAGAAGTATGAGATGAACCCCAAAAACTTGGAAAGGTGGATCTCACACGTACCGACACAGACTATCACGCAATTTAATTGATTCCCAAAGGTTTTAATTGAATAGCGGAATAGAAAATATGATCAAAAAGAAAGTGTATGTATCTCACACGTACACCACCACACTAGGCCCCAATTACTATTGTTTGTACCCCTAAAAGGATGGTTGAGGAGTAGGAGGAGGAGTATGGAACAGGCAGCACCCTCAAATCTTCAGAAGTATGAGATGAACCCCAAAAACTTGGAAAGGTGGATCTCACACGTACCGACACAGACTATCACGCAATTTAATTGATCCCCAAAGGTTTTAATTGAATAGCGGAATAGAAAATATGATCAAAAAGAAAGTGTATGTATCTCACACGTACACCACCACACTAGGCCCCAATTACTATTGTTTGTACCCCTAAAAGGATGGTTGAGGAGTAGGAGGAGGAGTGTGGAACAGGCAGCACCCTCAAATCTTCAGAAGTATGAGATGAACCCCAAAAACTTGGAAAGGTGGATCTCACACGTACCGACACAGACTATCACGCAATTTAATTGATCCCCAAAGGTTTTAATTGAATAGCGGAATAGAAAATATGATCAAAAAGAAAGTGTATGTATCTCACACGTACACCACCACACTAGGCCCCAATTACTATTGTTTGTACCCCTAAAAGGATGGTTGAGGAGTAGGAGGAGGAGTATGGAACAGGCAGCACCCTCAAATCTTCAGAAGTATGAGATGAACCCCAAAAACTTGGAAAGGTGGATCTCACACGTACCGACACAGACTATCACGCAATTTAATTGATCCCCAAAGGTTTTAATTGAATAGCGGAATAGAAAATATGATCAAAAAGAAAGTGTATGTATCTCACACGTACACCACCACACTAGGCCCCAATTACTATTGTTTGTACCCCTAAAAGGATGGTTGAGGAGTAGGAGGAGGAGTATGGAACAGGCAGCACCCTCAAATCTTCAGAAGTATGAGATGAACCCCAAAAACTTGGAAAGGTGGATCTCACACGTACCGACACAGACTATCACGCAATTTAATTGATCCCCAAAGGTTTTAATTGAATAGCGGAATAGAAAATATGATCAAAAAGAAAGTGTATGTATCTCACACGTACACCACCACACTAGACCCCAATTACTATTGTTTGTACCCCTAAAAGGATGGTTGAGGAGTAGGAGGAGGAGTATGGAACAGGCAGCACCCTCAAATCTTCAGAAGTATGAGATGAACCCCAAAAACTTGGAAAGGTGGATCTCACACGTACCGACACAGACTATCACGCAATTTAATTGATCCCCAAAGGTTTTAATTGAATAGCAGAATAGAAAATATGATCAAAAAGAAAGTGTATGTATCTCACACGTACACCACCACACTAGGCCCCAATTACTATTGTTTGTACCCCTAAAAGGATGGTTGAGCAGTAGGAGGAGGAGTATGGAACAGGCAGCACCCTCAAATCTTCAGAAGTATGAGATGAACCCCAAAAACTTGGAAAGGTGGATCTCACACGTACCGACACAGACTATCACGCAATTTAATTGATCCCCAAAGGTTTTAATTGAATAACGGAATAGAAAATATGATCAAAAAGATAGTGTATGTATCTCACACGTACACCACCACACTAGGCCCCAATTACTATTGTTTGTACCCCCTAAAAGGATGGTTGAGCAGTAAGAGGAGGAGTATGGAACAGGCAGCACCCTCAAATCTTCAGAAGTATGAGATGAACCCCAAAAACTTGGAAAGGTGGATCTCACACGTACCGACACAGACTATCACGCAATTTAATTGATCCCCAAAGGTTTTAATTGAATAGCGGAATAGAAAATATGATCAAAAAGAAAGTGTATGTATCTCACACGTACACCACCACACTAGCCCCCAATTACTATTGTTTGTACCCCTAAAAGGATGGTTGAGGAGTAGGAGGAGGAGTATGGAACAGGCAGCACCCTCAAATCTTCAGAAGTATGAGATGAACCCCAAAAACTTGGAAAGGTGGATCTCACACGTACCGACACAGACTATCACGCAATTTAATTGATCCCCAAAGGTTTTAATTGAATAGCGGAATAGAAAATATGATCAAAAAGAAAGTGTATATATCTCACACGTACACCACCACACTAGGCCCCAATTACTATTGTTTGTACCCCTAAAAGGATGGTTGAGGAGTAGGAGGAGGAGTATGGAACAGGCAGCACCCTCAAATCTTCAGAAGTATAAGATGAACCCCAAAAACTTGGAAAGGTGGATCTCACACGTACCGACACAGACTATCACGCAATTTAATTGATCCCCAAAGGTTTTAATTGAATAGCGGAATAGAAAATATGATCAAAAAGAAAGTGTATGTATCTCACATGTACACCACCACACTAGGCCCCAATTACTATTGTTTGTACCCCTAAAAGGATGGTTGAGGAGTAGGAGGAGGAGTATGGAACAGGCAGCACCCTCAAATCTTCAGAAGTATGAGATGAACCCCAAAAACTTGGAAAGGTGGATCTCACACGTACCGACACAGACTATCACGCAATTTAATTGATCCCCAAAGGTTTTAATTGAATAGCGGAATAGAAAATATGATCAAAAAGAAAGTGTATGTATCTCACACGTACACCACCACACTAGGCCCCAATTACTATTGTTTGTACCCCCTAAAAGGATGGTTGAGCAGTAAGAGGAGGAGTATGGAACAGGCAGCACCCTCAAATCTTCAGAAGTATGAGATGAACCCCAAAAACTTGGAAAGGTGGATCTCACACGTACCGACACAGACTATCACGCAATTTAATTGATCCCCAAAGGTTTTAATTGAATAGCGGAATAGAAAATATGATCAAAAAGAAAGTGTATGTATCTCACACGTACACCACCACACTAGCCCCCAATTACTATTGTTTGTACCCCTAAAAGGATGGTTGAGGAGTAGGAGGAGGAGTATGGAACAGGCAGCACCCTCAAATCTTCAGAAGTATGAGATGAACCCCAAAAACTTGGAAAGGTGGATCTCACACGTACCGACACAGACTATCACGCAATTTAATTGATCCCCAAAGGTTTTAATTGAATAGCGGAATAGAAAATATGATCAAAAAGAAAGTGTATATATCTCACACGTACACCACCACACTAGGCCCCAATTACTATTGTTTGTACCCCTAAAAGGATGGTTGAGGAGTAGGAGGAGGAGTATGGAACAGGCAGCACCCTCAAATCTTCAGAAGTATAAGATGAACCCCAAAAACTTGGAAAGGTGGATCTCACACGTACCGACACAGACTATCACGCAATTTAATTGATCCCCAAAGGTTTTAATTGAATAGCGGAATAGAAAATATGATCAAAAAGAAAGTGTATGTATCTCACATGTACACCACCACACTAGGCCCCAATTACTATTGTTTGTACCCCTAAAAGGATGGTTGAGGAGTAGGAGGAGGAGTATGGAACAGGCAGCACCCTCAAATCTTCAGAAGTATGAGATGAACCCCAAAAACTTGGAAAGGTGGATCTCACACGTACCGACACAGACTATCACGCAATTTAATTGATTCCCAAAGGTTTTAATTGAATAGCGGAATAGAAAATATGATCAAAAAGAAAGTGTATGTATCTCACACGTACACCACCACACTAGGCCCCAATTACTATTGTTTGTACCCCTAAAAGGATGGTTGAGGAGTAGGAGGAGGAGTATGGAACAGGCAGCACCCTCAAATCTTCAGAAGTATGAGATGAACCCCAAAAACTTGGAAAGGTGGATCTCACACGTACCGACACAGACTATCACGCAATTTAATTGATCCCCAAAGGTTTTAATTGAATAGCGGAATAGAAAATATGATCAAAAAGAAAGTGTATGTATCTCACACGTACACCACCACACTAGGCCCCAATTACTATTGTTTGTACCCCTAAAAGGATGGTTGAGGAGTAGGAGGAGGAGTATGGAACAGGCAGCACCCTCAAATCTTCAGAAGTATGAGATGAACCCCAAAAACTTGGAAAGGTGGATCTCACACGTACCGACACAGACTATCACGCAATTTAATTGATCCCCAAAGGTTTTAATTGAATAGCGGAATAGAAAATATGATCAAAAAGAAAGTGTATGTATCTCACACGTACACCACCACACTAGGCCCCAATTACTATTGTTTGTACCCCTAAAAGGATGGTTGAGGAGTAGGAGGAGGAGTATGGAACAGGCAGCACCCTCAAATCTTCAGAAGTATGAGATGAACCCCAAAAACTTGGAAAGGTGGATCTCACACGTACCGACACAGACTATCACGCAATTTAATTGATCCCCAAAGGTTTTAATTGAATAGCGGAATAGAAAATATGATCAAAAAGAAAGTGTATGTATCTCACACGTACACCACCACACTAGGCCCCAATTACTATTGTTTGTACCCCTAAAAGGATGGTTGAGGAGTAGGAGGAGGAGTATGGAACAGGCAGCACCCTCAAATCTTCAGAAGTATGAGATGAACCCCAAAAACTTGGAAAGGTGGATCTCACACGTACCGACACAGACTATCACGCAATTTAATTGATCCCCAAAGGTTTTAATTGAATAGCGGAATAGAAAATATGATCAAAAAGAAAGTGTATGTATCTCACACGTACACCACCACACTAGACCCCAATTACTATTGTTTGTACCCCTAAAAGGATGGTTGAGGAGTAGGAGGAGGAGTATGGAACAGGCAGCACCCTCAAATCTTCAGAAGTATGAGATGAACCCCGAAAACTTGGAAAGGTGGATCTCACACGTACCGACACAGACTATCACGCAATTTAATTGATCCCCAAAGGTTTTAATTGAATAGCAGAATAGAAAATATGATCAAAAAGAAAGTGTATGTATCTCACACGTACACCACCACACTAGGCCCCAATTACTATTGTTTGTACCCCTAAAAGGATGGTTGAGCAGTAGGAGGAGGAGTATGGAACAGGCAGCACCCTCAAATCTTCAGAAGTATGAGATGAACCCCAAAAACTTGGAAAGGTGGATCTCACACGTACCGACACAGACTATCACGCAATTTAATTGATCCCCAAAGGTTTTAATTGAATAACGGAATAGAAAATATGATCAAAAAGATAGTGTATGTATCTCACACGTACACCACCACACTAGGCCCCAATTACTATTGTTTGTACCCCCTAAAAGGATGGTTGAGCAGTAAGAGGAGGAGTATGGAACAGGCAGCACCCTCAAATCTTCAGAAGTATGAGATGAACCCCAAAAACTTGGAAAGGTGGATCTCACACGTACCGACACAGACTATCACGCAATTTAATTGATCCCCAAAGGTTTTAATTGAATAGCGGAATAGAAAATATGATCAAAAAGAAAGTGTATGTATCTCACACGTACACCACCACACTAGCCCCCAATTACTATTGTTTGTACCCCTAAAAGGATGGTTGAGGAGTAGGAGGAGGAGTATGGAACAGGCAGCACCCTCAAATCTTCAGAAGTATGAGATGAACCCCAAAAACTTGGAAAGGTGGATCTCACACGTACCGACACAGACTATCACGCAATTTAATTGATCCCCAAAGGTTTTAATTGAATAGCGGAATAGAAAATATGATCAAAAAGAAAGTGTATATATCTCACACGTACACCACCACACTAGGCCCCAATTACTATTGTTTGTACCCCTAAAAGGATGGTTGAGGAGTAGGAGGAGGAGTATGGAACAGGCAGCACCCTCAAATCTTCAGAAGTATGAGATGAACCCCAAAAACTTGGAAAGGTGGATCTCACACGTACCGACACAGACTATCACGCAATTTAATTGATCCCCAAAGGTTTTAATTGAATAACGGAATAGAAAATATGATCAAAAAGATAGTGTATGTATCTCACACGTACACCACCACACTAGGCCCCAATTACTATTGTTTGTACCCCTAAAAGGATGGTTGAGCAGTAAGAGGAGGAGTATGGAACAGGCAGCACCCTCAAATCTTCAGAAGTATGAGATGAACCCCAAAAACTTGGAAAGGTGGATCTCACACGTACCGACACAGACTATCACGCAATTGAATTGATCCCCAAAGGTTTTAATTGAATAGCGGAATAGAAAATATGATCAAAAAGAAAGTGTATGTATCTCACACGTACACCACCACACTAGGCCCCAATTACTATTGTTTGTACCCCTAAAAGGATGGTTGAGGAGTAGGAGGAGGAGTATGGAACAGGCAGCACCCTCAAATCTTCAGAAGTATGAGATGAACCCCAAAAACTTGGAAAGGTGGATCTCACACGTACCGACACAGACTATCACGCAATTTAATTGATCCCCAAAGGTTTTAATTGAATAGCGGAATAGAAAATATGATCAAAAAGAAAGTGTATGTATCTCACACGTACACCACCACACTAGACCCCAATTACTATTGTTTGTACCCCTAAAAGGATGGTTGAGGAGTAGGAGGAGGAGTATGGAACAGGCAGCACCCTCAAATCTTCAGAAGTATGAGATGAACCCCAAAAACTTGGAAAGGTGGATCTCACACGTACCGACACAGACTATCACGCAATTTAATTGATCCCCAAAGGTTTTAATTGAATAGCAGAATAGAAAATATGATCAAAAAGAAAGTGTATGTATCTCACACGTACACCACCACACTAGGCCCCAATTACTATTGTTTGTACCCCTAAAAGGATGGTTGAGCAGTAGGAGGAGGAGTATGGAACAGGCAGCACCCTCAAATCTTCAGAAGTATGAGATGAACCCCAAAAACTTGGAAAGGTGGATCTCACACGTACCGACACAGACTATCACGCAATTTAATTGATCCCCAAAGGTTTTAATTGAATAACGGAATAGAAAATATGATCAAAAAGATAGTGTATGTATCTCACACGTACACCACCACACTAGGCCCCAATTACTATTGTTTGTACCCCCTAAAAGGATGGTTGAGCAGTAAGAGGAGGAGTATGGAACAGGCAGCACCCTCAAATCTTCAGAAGTATGAGATGAACCCCAAAAACTTGGAAAGGTGGATCTCACACGTACCGACACAGACTATCACGCAATTTAATTGATCCCCAAAGGTTTTAATTGAATAGCGGAATAGAAAATATGATCAAAAAGAAAGTGTATGTATCTCACACGTACACCACCACACTAGCCCCCAATTACTATTGTTTGTACCCCTAAAAGGATGGTTGAGGAGTAGGAGGAGGAGTATGGAACAGGCAGCACCCTCAAATCTTCAGAAGTATGAGATGAACCCCAAAAACTTGGAAAGGTGGATCTCACACGTACCGACACAGACTATCACGCAATTTAATTGATCCCCAAAGGTTTTAATTGAATAGCGGAATAGAAAATATGATCAAAAAGAAAGTGTATATATCTCACACGTACACCACCACACTAGGCCCCAATTACTATTGTTTGTACCCCTAAAAGGATGGTTGAGGAGTAGGAGGAGGAGTATGGAACAGGCAGCACCCTCAAATCTTCAGAAGTATAAGATGAACCCCAAAAACTTGGAAAGGTGGATCTCACACGTACCGACACAGACTATCACGCAATTTAATTGATCCCCAAAGGTTTTAATTGAATAGCGGAATAGAAAATATGATCAAAAAGAAAGTGTATGTATCTCACATGTACACCACCACACTAGGCCCCAATTACTATTGTTTGTACCCCTAAAAGGATGGTTGAGGAGTAGGAGGAGGAGTATGGAACAGGCAGCACCCTCAAATCTTCAGAAGTATGAGATGAACCCCAAAAACTTGGAAAGGTGGATCTCACACGTACCGACACAGACTATCACGCAATTTAATTGATCCCCAAAGGTTTTAATTGAATAGCGGAATAGAAAATATGATCAAAAAGAAAGTGTATGTATCTCACACGTACACCACCACACTAGGCCCCAATTACTATTGTTTGTACCCCTAAAAGGATGGTTGAGGAGTAGGAGGAGGAGTATGGAACAGGCAGCACCCTCAAATCTTCAGAAGTATGAGATGAACCCCAAAAACTTGGAAAGGTGGATCTCACACGTACCGACACAGACTATCACGCAATTTAATTGATTCCCAAAGGTTTTAATTGAATAGCGGAATAGAAAATATGATCAAAAAGAAAGTGTATGTATCTCACACGTACACCACCACACTAGGCCCCAATTACTATTGTTTGTACCCCTAAAAGGATGGTTGAGGAGTAGGAGGAGGAGTATGGAACAGGCAGCACCCTCAAATCTTCAGAAGTATGAGATGAACCCCAAAAACTTGGAAAGGTGGATCTCACACGTACCGACACAGACTATCACGCAATTTAATTGATCCCCAAAGGTTTTAATTGAATAGCGGAATAGAAAATATGATCAAAAAGAAAGTGTATGTATCTCACACGTACACCACCACACTAGGCCCCAATTACTATTGTTTGTACCCCTAAAAGGATGGTTGAGGAGTAGGAGGAGGAGTATGGAACAGGCAGCACCCTCAAATCTTCAGAAGTATGAGATGAACCCCAAAAACTTGGAAAGGTGGATCTCACACGTACCGACACAGACTATCACGCAATTTAATTGATCCCCAAAGGTTTTAATTGAATAGCGGAATAGAAAATATGATCAAAAAGAAAGTGTATGTATCTCACACGTACACCACCACACTAGGCCCCAATTACTATTGTTTGTACCCCTAAAAGGATGGTTGAGGAGTAGGAGGAGGAGTATGGAACAGGCAGCACCCTCAAATCTTCAGAAGTATGAGATGAACCCCAAAAACTTGGAAAGGTGGATCTCACACGTACCGACACAGACTATCACGCAATTTAATTGATCCCCAAAGGTTTTAATTGAATAGCGGAATAGAAAATATGATCAAAAAGAAAGTGTATGTATCTCACACGTACACCACCACACTAGGCCCCAATTACTATTGTTTGTACCCCTAAAAGGATGGTTGAGGAGTAGGAGGAGGAGTATGGAACAGGCAGCACCCTCAAATCTTCAGAAGTATGAGATGAACCCCAAAAACTTGGAAAGGTGGATCTCACACGTACCGACACAGACTATCACGCAATTTAATTGATCCCCAAAGGTTTTAATTGAATAGCGCAATAGAAAATATGATCAAAAAGAAAGTGTATGTATCTCACACGTACACCACCACACTAGACCCCAATTACTATTGTTTGTACCCCTAAAAGGATGGTTGAGGAGTAGGAGGAGGAGTATGGAACAGGCAGCACCCTCAAATCTTCAGAAGTATGAGATGAACCCCAAAAACTTGGAAAGGTGGATCTCACACGTACCGACACAGACTATCACGCAATTTAATTGATCCCCAAAGGTTTTAATTGAATAGCAGAATAGAAAATATGATCAAAAAGAAAGTGTATGTATCTCACACGTACACCACCACACTAGGCCCCAATTACTATTGTTTGTACCCCTAAAAGGATGGTTGAGCAGTAGGAGGAGGAGTATGGAACAGGCAGCACCCTCAAATCTTCAGAAGTATGAGATGAACCCCAAAAACTTGGAAAGGTGGATCTCACACGTACCGACACAGACTATCACGCAATTTAATTGATCCCCAAAGGTTTTAATTGAATAACGGAATAGAAAATATGATCAAAAAGATAGTGTATGTATCTCACACGTACACCACCACACTAGGCCCCAATTACTATTGTTTGTACCCCCTAAAAGGATGGTTGAGCAGTAAGAGGAGGAGTATGGAACAGGCAGCACCCTCAAATCTTCAGAAGTATGAGATGAACCCCAAAAACTTGGAAAGGTGGATCTCACACGTACCGACACAGACTATCACGCAATTTAATTGATCCCCAAAGGTTTTAATTGAATAGCGGAATAGAAAATATGATCAAAAAGAAAGTGTATGTATCTCACACGTACACCACCACACTAGCCCCCAATTACTATTGTTTGTACCCCTAAAAGGATGGTTGAGGAGTAGGAGGAGGAGTATGGAACAGGCAGCACCCTCAAATCTTCAGAAGTATGAGATGAACCCCAAAAACTTGGAAAGGTGGATCTCACACGTACCGACACAGACTATCACGCAATTTAATTGATCCCCAAAGGTTTTAATTGAATAGCGGAATAGAAAATATGATCAAAAAGAAAGTGTATGTATCTCACACGTACACCACCACACTAGGCCCCAATTACTATTGTTTGTACCCCTAAAAGGATGGTTGAGCAGTAAGAGGAGGAGTATGGAACAGGCAGCACCCTCAAATCTTCAGAAGTATGAGATGAACCCCAAAAACTTGGAAAGGTGGATCTCACACGTACCGACACAGACTATCACGCAATTGAATTGATCCCCAAAGGTTTTAATTGAATAGCGGAATAGAAAATATGATCAAAAAGAAAGTGTATGTATCTCACACGTACACCACCACACTAGGCCCCAATTACTATTGTTTGTACCCCTAAAAGGATGGTTGAGGAGTAGGAGGAGGAGTATGGAACAGGCAGCACCCTCAAATCTTCAGAAGTATGAGATGAACCCCAAAAACTTGGAAAGGTGGATCTCACACGTACCGACACAGACTATCACGCAATTTAATTGATCCCCAAAGGTTTTAATTGAATAGCGGAATAGAAAATATGATCAAAAAGAAAGTGTATGTATCTCACACGTACACCACCACACTAGGCCCCAATTACTATTGTTTGTACCCCTAAAAGGATGGTTGAGCAGTAAGAGGAGGAGTATGGAACAGGCAGCACCCTCAAATCTTCAGAAGTATGAGATGAACCCCAAAAACTTGGAAAGGTGGATCTCACACGTACCGACACAGACTATCACGCAATTGAATTGATCCCCAAAGGTTTTAATTGAATAGCGGAATAGAAAATATGATCAAAAAGAAAGTGTATGTATCTCACACGTACACCACCACACTAGGCCCCAATTACTATTGTTTGTACCCCTAAAAGGATGGTTGAGGAGTAGGAGGAGGAGTATGGAACAGGCAGCACCCTCAAATCTTCAGAAGTATGAGATGAACCCCAAAAACTTGGAAAGGTGGATCTCACACGTACCGACGCAGACTATCACGCAATTTAATTGATCCCCAAAGGTTTTAATTGAATAGCGGAATAGAAAATATGATCAAAAAGAAAGTGTATGTATCTCACACGTACACCACCACACTAGGCCCCAATTACTATTGTTTGTACCCCTAAAAGGATGGTTGAGCAGTAGGAGGAGGAGTATGGAACAGGCAGCACCCTCAAATCTTCAGAAGTATGAGATGAACCCCAAAAACTTGGAAAGGTGGATCTCACACGTACCGACACAGACTATCACGCAATTTAATTGATCCCCAAAGGATTTAATTGAATAGCGGAATAGAAAATATGATCAAAAAGAAAGTGTATGTATCTCACACGTACACAACCACACTAGGCCCCAATTACTATTGTTTGTACCCCTAAAAGGATGGTTGAGGAGTAGGAGGAGGAGTATGGAACAGGTAGCACCCTCAAATCTTCAGAAGTATGAGATGAACCCCAAAAACTTGGAAAGGTGGATCTCACACGTACCGACACAGACTATCACGCAATTTAATTGATCCCCAAAGGTTTTAATTGAATAACGGAATAGAAAATATGATCAAAAAGAAAGTGTATGTATCTCACACGTACACCACCACACTAGGCCCCAATTACTATTGTTTGTACCCCTAAAAGGATGGTTGAGCAGTAAGAGGAGGAGTATGGAACAGGCAGCACCCTCAAATCTTCAGAAGTATGAGATGAACCCCAAAAACTTGGAAAGGTGGATCTCACACGTACCGACACAGACTATCACGCAATTGAATTGATCCCCAAAGGTTTTAATTGAATAGCGGAATAGAAAATATGATCAAAAAGAAAGTGTATGTATCTCACACGTACACCACCACACTAGGCCCCAATTACTATTGTTTGTACCCCTAAAAGGATGGTTGAGGAGTAGGAGGAGGAGTATGGAACAGGCAGCACCCTCAAATCTTCAGAAGTATGAGATGAACCCCAAAAACTTGGAAAGGTGGATCTCACACGTACCGACACAGACTATCACGCAATTGAATTGATCCCCAAAGGTTTTAATTGAATAGCGGAATAGAAAATATGATCAAAAAGAAAGTGTATGTATCTCACACGTACACCACCACACTAGGCCCCAATTACTATTGTTTGTACCCCTAAAAGGATGGTTGAGGAGTAGGAGGAGGAGTATGGAACAGGCAGCACCCTCAAATCTTCAGAAGTATGAGATGAACCCCAAAAACTTGGAAAGGTGGATCTCACACGTACCGACGCAGACTATCACGCAATTTAATTGATCCCCAAAGGTTTTAATTGAATAGCGGAATAGAAAATATGATCAAAAAGAAAGTGTATGTATCTCACACGTACACCACCACACTAGGCCCCAATTACTATTGTTTGTACCCCTAAAAGGATGGTTGAGCAGTAGGAGGAGGAGTATGGAACAGGCAGCACCCTCAAATCTTCAGAAGTATGAGATGAACCCCAAAAACTTGGAAAGGTGGATCTCACACGTACCGACACAGACTATCACGCAATTTAATTGATCCCCAAAGGATTTAATTGAATAGCGGAATAGAAAATATGATCAAAAAGAAAGTGTATGTATCTCACACGTACACAACCACACTAGGCCCCAATTACTATTGTTTGTACCCCTAAAAGGATGGTTGAGGAGTAGGAGGAGGAGTATGGAACAGGTAGCACCCTCAAATCTTCAGAAGTATGAGATGAACCCCAAAAACTTGGAAAGGTGGATCTCACACGTACCGACACAGACTATCACGCAATTTAATTGATCCCCAAAGGTTTTAATTGAATAACGGAATAGAAAATATGATCAAAAAGAAAGTGTATGTATCTCACACGTACACCACCACACTAGGCCCCAATTACTATTGTTTGTACCCCTAAAAGGATGGTTGAGCAGTAAGAGGAGGAGTATGGAACAGGCAGCACCCTCAAATCTTCAGAAGTATGAGATGAACCCCAAAAACTTGGAAAGGTGGATCTCACACGTACCGACACAGACTATCACGCAATTGAATTGATCCCCAAAGGTTTTAATTGAATAGCGGAATAGAAAATATGATCAAAAAGAAAGTGTATGTATCTCACACGTACACCACCACACTAGGCCCCAATTACTATTGTTTGTACCCCTAAAAGGATGGTTGAGGAGTAGGAGGAGGAGTATGGAACAGGCAGCACCCTCAAATCTTCAGAAGTATGAGATGAACCCCAAAAACTTGGAAAGGTGGATCTCACACGTACCGACACAGACTATCACGCAATTGAATTGATCCCCAAAGGTTTTAATTGAATAGCGGAATAGAAAATATGATCAAAAAGAAAGTGTATGTATCTCACACGTACACCACCACACTAGGCCCCAATTACTATTGTTTGTACCCCTAAAAGGATGGTTGAGGAGTAGGAGGAGTAGTATGGAACAGGCAGCACCCTCAAATCTTCAGAAGTATGAGATGAACCCCAAAAACTTGGAAAGGTGGATCTCACACGTACCGACACAGACTATCACGCAATTTAATTGATCCCCAAAGGTTTTAATTGAATAGCGGAATAGAAAATATGATCAAAAAGAAAGTGTATGTATCTCACACGTACACCACCACACTAGGCCCCAATTACTATTGTTTGTACCCCTAAAAGGATGGTTGAGGAGTAGGAGGAGGAGTATGGAACAGGCAGCACCCTCAAATCTTCAGAAGTATGAGATGAACCCCAAAAACTTGGAAAGGTGGATCTCACACGTACCGACACAGACTATCACGCAATTTAATTGATCCCCAAAGGTTTTAATTGAATAGCGGAATAGAAAATATGATCAAAAAGAAAGTGTATGTATCTCACACGTACACCACCACACTAGGCCCCAATTACTATTGTTTGTACCCCTAAAAGGATGGTTGAGGAGTAGGAGGAGGAGTATGGAACAGGCAGCACCCTCAAATCTTCAGAAGTATGAGATGAACCCCAAAAACTTGGAAAGGTGGATCTCACACGTACCGACACAGACTATCACGCAATTTAATTGATCCCCAAAGGTTTTAATTGAATAGCGGAATAGAAAATATGATCAAAAAGAAAGTGTATGTATCTCACACGTACACCACCACACTAGGCCCCAATTACTATTGTTTGTACCCCTAAAAGGATGGTTGAGCAGTAGGAGGAGGAGTATGGAACAGGCAGCACCCTCAAATCTTCAGAAGTATGAGATGAACCCCAAAAACTTGGAAAGATGGATCTCACACGTACCGACACAGACTATCACGCAATTTAATTGATCCCCAAAGGATTTAATTGAATAGCGGAATAGAAAATATGATCAAAAAGAAAGTGTATGTATCTCACACGTACACCACCACACTAGGCCCCAATTACTATTGTTTGTACCCCTAAAAGGATGGTTGAGCAGTAGGAGGAGGAGTATGGAACAGGCAGCACCCTCAAATCTTCAGAAGTATGAGATGAACCCCAAAAACTTGGAAAGGTGGATCTCACACGTACCGACACAGACTATCACGCAATTTAATTGATCCCCAAAGGTTTTAATTGAATAGCGGAATAGAAAATATGATCAAAAAGAAAGTGTATGTATCTCACACGTACACCACCACACTAGGCCCCAATTACTATTGTTTGTACCCCTAAAAGGATGGTTGAGCAGTAGGAGGAGGAGTATGGAACAGGCAGCACCCTCAAATCTTCAGAAGTATGAGATTGTGTTCACTGTACCCCACAAAGATTGTGTTCACTTTACCCCACAAAGATTGTGTTCACTGCACCTCAAAAAGGATTTTGTTCACTGCACCCCACAAAGATTGTGTTCACTGCACCCTAAAAGGATTTTGTTCACTGCACCCCAAAAAGATTGTGTTCACTGTATCCCCCAAAGATTGTGTTCACTGCACCCCACAAATATTCTGTTCCCTGTACCCCACAAAGATTGTGTTCACTGCACCCCACAAAGGATTTTGTTCACTGCACCCCAAAAAGATTGTGTTCACTGCACCCCAAAAAGGATGTTGTTCACTGCCCCCAAAAAAGGATTTTGTTCACTGCACCCCAAAAAGATTGTGTTCACTGCACCCCACAAAGATTGTGTTCACTGCACCCCACAAAGGATTTTGTTCACCGCACCCCAAAAAGATTGTGTTCACTGTACCCCCCAAAGATTGTGTTCACTGCACCCCACAAAGGATTTTGTTCACTGCACCCCAAAAAGATTGTGTTCACTGTACCCCCCAAAGATTGTGTTCACTGCACCCCACAAAGATTCTGTTCACTGTACCCCACAAAGATTGTGTTCACTGCACCCCACAAAGGATTTTGTTCACTGCACCCCAAAAAGATTGTGTTCACTGCACCCCAAAAAGGATGTTGTTCACTGCACCCCAAAAAGGATTTTGTTCACTGCACCCCAAAAAGATTGTGTTCACTGCACCCCACAAAGTTTGTGTTCACTGCACCCCACAAAGGATTTTGTTCACTGCACCCCAAAAAGATTGTGTTCACTGTACCCCCCAAAGATTGTGTTCACTGCACCCCACAAAGGATTTTGTTCACTGCACCCCAAAAAGATTGTGTTCACTGTACCCCCCAAAGATTGTGTTCACTGCACCCCACAAAGATTCTGTTCACTGTACCCCACAAAGATTGTGTTCACTGCACCCCACAAAGGATTTTGTTCACTGCACCCCAAAACGATTGTGTTCACTGCACCCCAAAAAGGATTTTGTTCACTGCACCCCAAAAAGGATGTTGTTCACTGCACCCCAAAAAGATTATGTTCACTGCACCCCACAAAGATTGTGTTCACTGCACCCCAAAAAGGATTTTGTTCACTGCACCCCAAAAAGATTGTGTTCACTGCACCCCAAAAAGGATTTTGTTCACTGCACCCCAAAAAGGATGTTGTTCACTGCACCCCAAAAAGGATTTTGTTCACTCCACCCCAAAAAGATTGTGTTCACTGCACCCCACAAAGATTGTGTTCACTGCACCCCAAAAAGGATGTTGTTCACTGCACCCCAAAAAGATTGTGTTCACTGCACCCCACAAAGATTGTGTTCACTGCACCCCACAAAGGATTTTGTTCACTGCACCCCAAAAATATTGTGTTCACTGCACCCCAAAAAGGATGTTGTTCACTGCACCCCAAAAAGGATTTTGTTCACTGCACCCCAAAAAGATTTTGTTCACTGCACCCCAAAAAGGACGTTGTTCGCTGCACCCCAAAAAGATTGTGTTCACTGCAGCCCAAAAAGATTGTGTTCACTGCAGCTCACACACAGAAAAATGGATGTGGATCACTGACACCTGCCTATCTCCTATCCCACACCACACAGCAATATCGATTGTAGTTTGTAGAACACAGTTTCCCTAAAATTCAGCAGCAGCCTCTCCCTAACAGGATTGAGAAGAGATCGTAGATCGGGACTAAGTGCAGACCCCACACAGCAATATCGATTGTAGTTTGTAGAACACTCTGACCCTAAAATTCAGCAGCAACCTCTCCCTAACAGGATTGAGAAGAGATCGTAGATCAGGATTGAGTGCAGACCCCACCCCCCACACAGCAATATCGATTGTAGTTTGTAGAAGACACTGACCCTATAATTCAGCAGACTCTATCCCTAAAATGCCTACAACTCGCCCTGCCTAAACACTCCGACCTGTCCCTCAATTCTATCCGGACACAAATGGTTTTTTCCTGCCTGTCTTTCCCTAATCAGCAGCCAGCACGTTGATGTGTGCTCTGTCCCTGATCTAAGCAGCAGAATGAAGACGCTGCGGCTGCCTGGAACTTATAAAGACTTGGTCACATGCTTCAGACGGCCAATCACAGCTACTGAGACATTTGCAGGCATGGCTGGGATGGCTTAAGGCACACCAGTTAAACGATTGTTGATTGGCTGTTGAAAGCCCGCCATGAAAAGAGCGCCAAAGCATGCAAAACCCGGAAATAAAACGACCGAACACGGATTTTTACCCGAACATACAGTAAAGTGTCCGTGTCCGTGTTCGGGTACAAAAAATCCAATTATTCGGTACGAACATGAATAATACAGTCCATGTTCGCTCAACACTAGTTACCAACACTTAGAATAGGCAGGGCTGAGGCACAAAAAACATCAGAGAAACACAATCAGCACAAAAGCAGGGAGTACGTATCCTTAACGCTACAAGCTTCACCCAGAAGAATGACGCTTGCACTGTACAAATCTGCATCACCACTGTATCAATGTCTAAATAAAACTTTCAGGGAAGTGTGGAGGGGTAAGGAGTGGGTGTTAGAGCGTTTTCATGACTGCGTAACCTACAGTTAGCGTGAGTCCATTTGTTGAGAATCTTTTTCATCTCTCTTAACACAGCTGGGATGGCGGAAAGGAGATCAGGGGAGCAGACACATCTACTCTGGCCAGAACTGTCCCTCAGAATTCCAAAGGGTGAGTCTCTACTATGTGTCAGGTTCAATCTATAGACAGTAAGAGGGAGAGAGAACGCTACACAAATTCCAATAGGGATAGAGATAAATGTGTGCACATGTATCGTGTTGACCAATTGAACACAAAACACCTTACATTCTTCTAAATGATTGCTTGTGTTGACATGAAGAAAAGCCTTTTACTTAGCTTTGGGGAAACTGCTACTAACATTCCAAGCCATCTTATATAACCTTTTGAACAATTTGCTGTGAAAGTTTGAGTTCAAGGTTTACAACAGCAATTTAGCATATTTGCTTTAGAGTGTTGATAAAAGCCAACCAATAGACTCCTAAGCATATTTGTTGAGGCACATTAATTACAATCCTTGTTTGGATCATTTTGCATAAAACTAATTGTCATGTCTTTTTCTACCCAGGGCACACCATTATATGAGGTGGTGCGGAGACCGAATAATATATTTGGCACAGCTTTGTGGCGTGGATCCAGACCCTAAGGAGCCATTCGTTAGGAATGTGACACCTTTAAAAAGATATTAGTTTTTTTTTTTTTTTTTTACTTATGTTGCACGTTGCAACACAAAGAAATGTTACATTTGTAATTGTTGCCCATTATATATTTTAAGAATATATTTTTTTTATGCTAAAGTTGTTACACACCTACATGTGTTATTAAAAAGTTTTTATGTTTTCTTACCAAAGTTTTCTTTTTGGTGTACACATCGAATGTCTTTTGTGTCGTATTTGTTTAGTTGAGTGGTGTGGTCTGTAATTGTTAGCATGTTGGCTTTGGTTTATGTTATCCTTGAAACTTGTTTTGAAGCTACATTTGAAGGGAGACCTTTTCTTGGGTCATTATGTGAACATTGAGTTTTCCAAATTTAAATGAAATCATATGTTTGGAGATAGAGAAGCACGTGTGTATAAATGCCTACATTAACCAGGGCCATTACTTGGCCACCAACACTCATAAAAAACCAAAGATCAAACACAAACTAATCATTTTGCATAAAATTTAATTGCATCACCAAAAAAAACACTATAATAAATCATATTGTGCCACCCTCAAATTAAACAAAAAAATGGCCCCACAAATTGGCCAATGTAACAATCATTAACAAAACTAACACAAATAAATAAAAAAAGATCAAATTAAGTTGTTGGTGGTGGTGGTGGTGACTGATGCAGTGTGGTGAACACTGGAAAGGTTCCTGCCATCAAATGGTGGGCCAATAGTCCCATCTGCTCTTGGGTCAACCTTAGAGTTGTGGTATAGTGGCCCATTATGATCAGATCTTGTGCATGAGGCTGCTGCTGATGCAGGGTGGTGAACCCTGGAAATGTCCCAGACTGAAGATCTTGTGCCAATAGTCCAATTTGCTCTGTGCTCAGCCTAAGAATTTGGGGAACGTGTGCCATTACCAGTAAATTTGTTAGCTGCTGCCCCGAGGCTATTTGATGCTGCTGGTGGTGCAAGGGTTGTGAAGATGTGTGGGGAGTGGTGGTTGATTGGTTGTTGTGGTCCACGGTGCGGGGGGAAATGGCATGTGGGGCTGTTGACAAAGGGTGATGGCCTGGGTAGGAGTGAAGTTCTAAAGGTGTGTAGGGAGTGTAGTCAAATGGAAGGGGCATTGTGGAACCAGTGCGCAATGAGGTTGTGCAGGAGGATTGCTCATTGAGGGGTGTGGGAGTGCGAACGGAGTGTAAAGTGCTAGGAGTGGCTACAGGAGGAATTGTCCCATCCCCAGCTGCCTGACAAGTGGCCAACACTGGCATTACCCTCCCACTACCACAACCTGCAGTGGCAGGTGAGTGAGATGTTTGGGAGGGCTCTGCCAATGGGGCATCTTCAGATCCAAACAGGCATTGGCGTGTGGCCAGCACCTGAGTGTCAACACTTTGCCGATCCCGTTGATGCTGGTCTGCTAAACTTACCAAGCTGTTACGCATATCCTGTTGAACCTGTACCATTGTTGCTACAGATTCCTGTATGAGCCCGAGCAGACGTACTACCTCAGTAGATTGCTGAGTACGCCTCCTTAACTCATTTTGGATCCGATACTCATCAAGCAGCCTCTCGGCTACATCCAGCATAGATGGACGAGGTTGGGTAGGTGACAATCCCTCTGCATCGAAGGCTACCTGAAAGCAGAAGAAATAGACCAAATCATTATCAAACATCATGACTAAATAGTTCAGATTAGTATGACAACTTAACACCCCAAGCAGAACGTTGAAAAGTTTGATGTGCTTCTAATAAGTACTTGTTCATTGTA
The DNA here is from genome assembly GCF_965119305.1 of Pelophylax lessonae. Classification (NCBI taxonomy): domain Eukaryota; kingdom Metazoa; phylum Chordata; class Amphibia; order Anura; family Ranidae; genus Pelophylax; species Pelophylax lessonae. Next base: position 501,497,332 of record NC_138770.1, on the reverse strand, counting down.
ATATTATCCAAGCTAGCAACACTTCTGATAATGGGTACATATTATATTGGTAGGACTAATATGACAAAGGCAAAAAAGTTTCGACATGAAGGTGTTCCCAATTAACCCTGGTGTGGTAGGTTGTTTATGCTTTTGGTAAATCTGTTACTACACCAATGACTTTCAACATCTACGTATGTTGTCTAAAATCTCGCCATCAATCGGCTACAGGACAACCCAACAAAACGATACACATGAATTTGGAACTGGAAAATCAAAGACTGGCCCGACTTTAAAGGTCCTGGATGTTTTTGGAACATTAGTGGCACACCAAATTATAACATAATTCCCTGATGTTCAAGATCGAACTCTTGTTGTGCTGGTGCATCGTCAGAATGTCATAGCACTAATTTAACACACACAATGTAAGCCACATCTAGCCCAAAATCATTACTACCATTGAAATGTTACATGTGCACCTTGTTCCCTTATATCACATACCACAGCACTGGATGCAGAATCGTCGCCAGCTCCTGATCCAACTCCAGCTGCAACGTCAAGAGGGGCCTGATGTTCTTTTAAAAAAAAAAAAAAAAAAACATGTTTAGTACATAACCTTAGGCAGTAATGATTATGGCCAGATTGCCCTCCTAGCTTCAGGAATGAAGCATTGAGGCCAAACATTCAAAAGTGCTTTCCTGGGCTCATAGGACACTTGCTAAACCCTCCCAAAGGTTAAGAAGGCTTGGTCTGCCTACTAATGACGGCACCCATTAATGCTGTCAACGGTGTTTTGCAGGGTAAACATCTAAAAGGCAACACTCTTTCAAAAGAAAAAACATGTGTGTTAACGGGGTTAATAAGATTAAAAAAAAAATATTAATTTGCTAGACATACCAACACCTTCCTCCAGGCCTTGCTGCACTGGGTGTGTTCCCTGCTGCGGATCTTCTGTAAAGGACATAGCAATATGAGCTATCTTGGAAAGAATAAAATATACATCTACATTGTTTGGCACAGTATGATATGGGACCTACCAGGAGGAGGGTCAGCACTGATGTCAACACCCGTGAGTCCGTCTGGGTCGCCAAGCTGCATGGGCTGTGGAGGGGCTGAGATCCGTGCTACAGAATGAACAAATTGCAGGTTGGGGAAAACAAAAAAAGGACAATTGGAAGGGCAAGTATCAAATTCTATTCATGTCACACATAGGATTCATCTTTTCAAAACAACTCACACAATTGACATCCAAGATAATATCCTACCTCGGTGCAAAGCATCCGAATCTAAGTCCTCTCTGGAAAAGATGGTATCGGGTCCTATGATCTGTAAGAAAGGTAATTGATAATCCCAGAGAGAACTTCGTGCACGTTCATCCAGCCGACCTTGTCGGTCATAAAGACCCTCCGCAGCCCATGCAATTAGCTTCTTCCGAACGGACGCACAGATGTCGGTGGCCTTCTTCCGCACACTGTCACGGTGGCGAGGTGCTTCACCCAGTGCATTTACAGCATCCCGGATTTCATCCCACAATCTGCGCTTCTCTGTTACCGAGTGAGCCGCGGCCCTGGTCCCATGTATCGCCTCATATCTGGCCATATAGGCCTGGACCAGGACACAGCACTGATTGTGGGAGAAACGGGGAAGCCGGGATAATGTGGACAAGCTGACTCGGGTGGACGGACCCTCTCCAGGACTACTGTCAGAAGAGCCAGCTTGTCCACTTGGTGTGTTACCACCTCCCCCGACTTCCTCCTCCGGGATGGGGATGGTGGACTCCCTCATGGATACAGCTGGAGCCTCCCTCACACCAGAGCCAGACGATCTATCCAACCCTGCCCCCCCTGGCCACCCTGCCCTCCATGGCCACCCTGGCCACCCTGCCCCTTCTCCTCAGCCTTCCAGTGGGTGGGGCTATGGGAGCACGAGGTGGGCAGAGAATCTGGCTGTCCAGCAGCAGCAAAGAGCCCCAAACGCCTAAATCTGAAATGACAAAAGAGAAAACAGAAAAAAACATGATTTGCAGATTGCTCTTCATATACAGTATAATTAGTGAACAGTTACAGAACACACTTACCTAATGGCACAAACAGACTTGGTGGTGGTGGTGGTGGTGGTGTTGGTGGTCAAAGAGCAGAAGAGGCTGCAAAGAAATGGAAAAAAACACATAAGAAAACGCATATGGGCACAAATCACACGAGGCCCTCCAAACACTTACCTAATGGCACAAACAGACTTGGTGGTGGTGGTGGTGGTGTTGGTGGCAAAAGAGCCCAAGAGGCTGCAAAGAAATGGAAAAAAACACATAAGAAAACGCATATGGGCACAAATCACACGAGGCCCTCCAAACACTTACCTAATGGCACAAACAGACTTGGTGGGGGGGGGGTGGTGTAATCCTTTATAGGCAAAAGGAGGCTGCAAACATTAAACATACATGAGAAATAGCATGACCTACATACGTGCACATGATAAATTACAGTTATCCGGAAAGCAAAAATGGTGTCTTTGGAAGCTGGGAAGGTAAGGGGGCAGGTTTAGATGCCAAATCTAGACTGCACACCTTTAACAAACATGAGAAAACACATGTCAAAACCACATGCACATGGGGCCAACTGCCAATGATTAAAAGACACTTGAGGGGTTCCCAAGCTATTGTGGGTTGGAGGGGATTCACCATAGACAACTTAAGCACACCCAAGATAAGTACAAATTCTCTCCTTCAGTAAACAATAACGGTGAGCAAGAACACACAAACAGACAGATCTAGATATATATATATATATATATAGAGAGAGAGAGAGAGAGAGAGAGAGAGAGAGAATTTGTTGGGTTTTTTTTGGGAGAGAGAGATGCAATTGTCTTACCTCAAGATAATGTACGTTGTGGGTCACAGGGTCTTGCTAGCACATAAGAAACATCGATCTATAACATCCAGCAGCCATATTGGCCATGTGCTCCTTTTATAGCTGGCTCACAGGTGTGATAATTAGCGGCTGTTTCTATATATATCTGCGCATTCGCGAATTTGCGCGTTCAAAATGGAGGACGATATCCCAGACGCATTAGATGGTGCAATGTTGGCATTCATCGGTGCCTTGTTTGAGGAGGCCCTAGCACAGGAGGCAGCAGAAGGTGGGGAAGCAGCAGCAGCAGCAGCACGTCCAGCAGCACCTCCAGTCCGTGTGCCCTTACCTCGCCAGCCACGCATTTTTGCTCCAAGGATCTATTTGGACAAGCTGCGGGATTCTGATGTCAGGAGGAAGTTCCGGCTCGAGCGAGGAACTATTCTCCACCTCGACCAGCTCATATCAGACAAAATTGAACCGGACACACAGCGCGGCCATGCAGTGCCCGGCATGGCCAGATTGCTGGCCACTTTGTATATTTTAGGGCGTTGCAGCTTCCAAGCCACTTCAGGAAGTATCATGGGCATTAGCCAGCCCACAGTTTCAAGGGTGTTCATGTTGGTCATTAATGCCATAGTTGATATAGTGCCCAATTTTATCCACTGGCCACAGAATGAAAATGAGTGGAATGAAGTCAAGTTGGGTTTCTACCTGCGGGCACACATGCCGCAAATACTAGGGGCAATCAATGGCACCCACATAGCCATTAGACCACCAAGGAGCCACGAAGTGGAGTACCGCAACCGCAAGCAGTACCACTCCCTGAACGTCCAATTAGTTTGTGACGCCAAACAGCGCATCATGAGTGTCAACACTGGTCACCCAGGGTCGTGCCATGATTCCAGTATGTTACGAACCAGTACTCTGTACGAGGCGTTTGAAAGTGGCCAAATGCCCCAAGGGTGGCTTATTGGTAAAGTATTTTGTCTTAACAACATAAACTGTAAGATTACATAGACATAGGAATAAGCTACATCGGTGTACACCCTGATTTAAGCAAAGCCTACCTAAAATGGATGTGTTAGGAGTTGGCAGGCTGTTCACTCACAACCAGATCAGCAGCTTAGCAGCTCACAAAAGAAAGATTTCCAAAGTTGTCTTTGAGTCAAATGAAGGTGGTTAACCAATGTGTAAATGGTGTCCTCTAGCCACCCAAACAAAACCTACAAATGATAACAATGGTATTGCCATATCCCCAAAGTACTTTGCATAAGTGAGTCAATATTGGTTTCCTCACTCTAGTTGCAGATATATTCCAGAAGTAAGACCTAGGCTAATGTAATAGGAACAAAATAGGGGCCAAGTTGGAACTTGCAAGAGAAACACACCACTTTGTGTGTCCTTTTTTCCATTTGTATTAGTGATTTAGGCAGTTAGACAGAGTTGAGATGTTTCATATGAGTTTTTGCAAACAGACGAGCAGGTTGTTTAGTAAAATGCATAATTGTCTCCCATTTTGAGGAGTCATCTAAAGTCACATGATATGAAGAACTAATGTATATTTTTCATTTTTTTCAGGGGATGCTGGTTACCTGCAGCTGACGTGGCTGATGGCTCCAATCAGGTACCCCCAGGGCCGAGCAGAAATGAATTACAACAGGGCCTTGCGGAGAAGCCGGAGTATCATCGAGTTGACCATAGGTCTTCTCAAATCCCGGTTTCTCTGCTTGGCCCGGCCTGGGGGTGAACTCCTGTACTCTCCTACAAAGGCTTCCAAGATCATCCTGGCGTGCTGCGTGTTGCACAACATGTGCCTTGCCCGGGATGAATCTTGGGAGCTGACGGAGGAGAGGGAGCCAGAGGTCCGTTAGCCGGCGGCCCCCAGGCGGCGGAGCACCGCTGCAGGTTTTGCCACCCGGAATACCCTGGTTGCTAGCCACTTTACATGTAAGTACTGTAACCGGTCAAGATAGGGCATGTGTATTAATTTGCTAGTTAGCAGAGGTGCCACTCACAGGGAGACAGAGGGTAATTATCATCTGCCAATGACACTTGCCATTGTAGATAAAGTGTAGTCAACATTGGTAAAATTGTGTTACTTGAGCAAAAACATGCACCTCTAACCATAAACATGTTGGTATTGTGAATAGTGGAAAGGGCTGAGAAGAGCTGGCAGGTGTTTAGTTGTGTCTATGCCACCTGTGTAGTTATTGATAACATGAACGGCTGCTTGGTATCTTATGGTGTTCTAATTTTCCAGAACGTGAACATCTTGGAATCATGGCATGTACCATGAGAAGCCTGTGGTGATGGGCTGTGTGGCGTCACAGGTGTGTATTCAAATGTTTGCATTAATGATTTCTGGTTTGTGTAAGTTGGCAGAAAATGTGTTATTTCACTCGTGATGTCGAAATTAAATGAAGTTCAGAATGAAGCAAACAGGCATTAAGATGTGATTTTCATAATGAAATGTCTTATCCTTTATTTTATTTTTCCAGGAGTGGTACTGCTTGCGGTTGTAGCTGGTAGAAACCCACCTTGATGGACTCCACTCATCTTCTTTTGTCGTCAGTGGATATTTGTTAAGGCACATGGCCAAAAGCAGCATCGATGACCAACATGAACACCCTGGAACTTCCAAAGTGGCTTGGAAGCTGACCAGCAACCTGGCCATGCCTGTCCCCTATGAGCTGGTAGAGGTGCAGAATGGATTCCAAACTCTGCATGAAGTTGGGGAAGACATCAGAATCCCGTAGCCATGGAGCAAAGATCGTGGGCTGGCGCTGTAAAGGCACACGGACTGGAGACTGACAATATTATCTTGCTGCATCCCTCCTTATGCTGTCATTCTAGAATAAATAAAGACTTTTGAATGAAACATGTGTTTTTTGTTTGGTGTGGGTGCCTACAGACAAAAGGGCCATACACACTGTAAGATTTAGAGAAGACTTTATCCTTCAGATTGACATTTTCTATGTAGTGCAAGGGCCTGCCTGATTGCATACAATTTGAAAGTGTTGAGGTTTGACCTCATATTATATGGTTTGGTTAAGTCTACAGGAAAAAGTCTTGAAAAATTCTTAGTGTATGGCCCATTAAGCTGCCAAGGCCGGAGCTTTGCACTTTGCATGCTGCTTGTACTGGTGATGTGAGGGGTTGGAATGTAGAGTAGGGATGTGACAGTGTTGTGTTGAGGTGTGAGGCAAATGTAGTGTTGGACTATGAGGGTCTGTGTTGTTGAAATATGGAGAGAGTCCAATATCAGACACCTATGTTTATTGGTCAAGAAATTGTAAGAACCATGGTAAATATGTAAAGAATTGCATCTTGAGAAAACTAGGACCACACTCATAAAATCAAAATTGTGTTGGTTCCATTAATGTGCTTGAAATTTGGGTAGGACACCCCCCCCTCCACCCCCCCCCCCCAAATTCAAGATAGTTTAAAAAAACTCTAAAAAAAATGAGAGTGAAAAGAGATCCCAAGTGTAGTGATTGTTGGGATTTGAACCCATGACGTTGTTAACTGCAGTGAAGTTGCAAAGCACTTAGCTATTGTGCAGAATAAAGCTGTTTGGTGAAAAAAAAGGAGTGTGTTAAGGCTAAAAAGCACATATAGCTAAAGTACTAAACATTGTATGGAATCTGGGAAGAAGACCATGGTAAAATTGTGAGGTTTCATCTTGACCTGAAGTAGTGTAGGGGTTTGGTCACTTGCCTTTGCTACTTTCAATCATAAGATCGATTCGACACACAGACAAGATCATAAAACCACTTAAAATGCTGTAAGTTTCCAAGCGCTTCTGAGTGTAACATTATTTAGCAATATATATGATGTAATCAGTTACATTTTTGAAATATAAACAAAAAAAGAAAATAAAAAAGTTAGGTGGAGATGGTAAGCCTCGAACCTACAGCAGAGGGAGATGAATTACAGACGTGATGTGTGCACTAATCCACTAGCCCACATCGCTATGTGAAACTGCTATAAGCACAAAGACATAAGTATGCTCATTTGCGAAGCCGCGATCGTAAGTGAATACCGCTGACGGCGGAATTCATTATTGCTGTTTCACTAGCCAATTCGCCGCAGCGCTAGGTAATTGATTTTAAAGCGGAGAAACTGAAACATGTCATAGATGTTTGAAGCTGCAGTTTCTTTAAATCTGGCCCCCCATGTCAAGCAATATCATATACAGATTTGGCTTATAAAGTGACAGGTGCTCTTCAAGGTGCTCCACAAAAACTCAAAAGTTCATGCCTAAATGTTAAACGGCATCATATGCAAAAAATAGCATTAAAAATAAGGTGACAGGTGCTCTTCAAAGTGCTCCAAAGAAAAATCTGTGACATTGGTAGAGCTCCACAAGCCATGCTCCCCTTGTGGTCTCTCACTCACCAGAGCTCAGTCCCCTCTGGGGGGTACCAGACCTTCCAAGCAACCAACTCGGATAAGGACAGCCGATTCAGGATCCACAACCAGATGTCACCTTAAATCCCCTTCTTGGTACTCATATTATATGCAAAGATATGAAAAGTGACAGCCCATAGCGCATACCAGTTTAATGTATTTTATTGTAAACCATAACATATTGCGCTTACTACATTATGCTCTCAATACAACGTGTAAAACAACAGGAAGTCCGGGTTCAATGTTCCACGGACCGTACCCGAAGTGATGCAAAAATGCTTGTGGCCCCACCCCACAATGAGGTCATCAGGAGCGGCCTCTTCCTGTTGTTTTACACGCTGTATTGAGAGCATAATGTAGTAAGTGCGATATTTTATGGTTTACAATAAAATACATTAAACTGGTATGCGCTATGGGCTGTCAGGGGTTGTGTGCTATTAAAGAAGCTGGTTACAGCTTTCAACTCATTAGCTGGCAATTTTAAAACTGTTTTCTTTTGTAAGTCTCAGTGCTAAAAAAAAATCACTGCTCCTGGTTGCATGGTATGTATTTATTTATTTATTTGCATTGGTAGTGGTACATGTTCCCCAGGACAGTGCCCACCCCCATGCTTTTTTTTTTTTTGTTTAACACCCCCCTGCATATTAGCCCAGAAATGTGACATTTTTAATTTGACAGGTTTAGTTCCCATTGATTTTAATGGGGCTCAGGCTTGGCAACCGAACTTCTTTGTAGTTTGGCAGACCCCTGCTGAATTGAACACAGGGCTGTTCGCTTCATCACTAATTGTAATTGATTCTGGAATTACAATGCTAGATTTTTTGGGTGGGTTTTTCTTTTTAATAAAAATATGTTTTTTGTGAATGAGTAGGGGTTCTATGTAAACCTTACTTACGCATGTTGGAGGGTGTATCTGGAGGGCCACAACCACCAGGCCAGGTTTGTTTGTCCTCATCAACAGTGAGTGACCTTGCTCAGATTAAGGGTCATGTATGGATTTGGGTGGACTTCACAACATTTTTTTGTATGGGGTTACCCCCTAAAACCTGTACCAAATAGGAGGGGCCTGGGTGGAAGATTTTGGGAGAGAATGTCCTTTTTTTTTTTGTGATTCCCCTGCTAAAATCCATACCAGATTTCAAGGGGCTTTGTTTACATGGCAGAGATGCACAACATCACTGGAAGGTTTAGAGGACTCATAAGCAGTTTTTTTTTAAAGGAATAGGGTATTTTAATGTTGCCCGGTAAGCATTATGAAATGTACTGCTCCTTTTTTTACAGCAGTACTTGTCTAGACCCCTTGCACTCTTTGCCAGTTCCCTGGCTATTAGCCTTAAAAATAGAGAAAATTGATTTGACAAATTTGGCTTTTGGTGTCTTGAATGGGGTTCAGATTAGGCATCCGAACTTTAAATGTTAGCCAAACCCAGATGTCCAGCTCATTCCTAGTTCTCAGCAATCTACATTAATAGGCTGGATTCTCCTAAGTTTTTGAATCTCTGTTAATCCTGTGAAAAATAAATTAATTCATGTCCCTATGCAGCTTCCGAGTAGTGTGTTCTAGTTGTTAAAGTGTTCTTTCTTTCTACATATAGAACTTTTTTTTTTTTCCAATAATAGGCTTTTATTGAGAATTAAATACAAAAATAAGAATAACAATGTGAACAATACATATGAAATGCACACATATGCAATTAACAAATATGAACAGGCAATCCAATCAACAGATTATATCAATTTTGTAGACATATCAAACGTATCTGTCCAGAATATAATAGGACAATCAAGTAAATTCCAGCATAATAATATACGTCAAACCTATGGAGTCCTGCAAAGAAGGGTCGTGTCGGACTCCACAGGTTGGCCAAGAAGGCCAAAGAAAGAAGATTAGAAAGGAAAGAAAAAGTGTAGAGGTGAGAAGAGGGGAAAGAGGGGAAGGGACTGGGGGTTCACTGTCTTTACAATCTCATAAGTCATTGGTATGCGTGCCGGGAAGAATGTATATTTGCTCAATATCAAAGTAGCCAACAAAAGGATAATCATACAATATCCACACATAAACGTTTAGGGTGTCACCAGCTTTTCATATTCAGAAGATAGAGTGAACATCAGCCAAGGTCTCCACATATTGAGGAAGGGGGTGCTGTTTTCTTTCTTAATGGCCAATATTTCCTCCATTTCATATATTGCCCTTACTCTATCCGCCCAATCTTTGGTTGATGGGGTTAATTTAGAGTTCCAGTACAACGGAATGATAGATTTGGCTGCGTTAAGCAAATGTCGCGTCAATGATCTCTTGTACTTCCTATATGAAAAACTGTTGACATGAAGTAGACAACTAGCAGCATTCAGTTCTAAAGTGGTATCAGTTATCAATTTAATCAGATACACAATCTTAGACCAGAAACTCTTTATCAGTGCACATGACCACCAGATATGGAGAAAGGTTCCCTTATGGGACAGGCATCTCCAACATCTATCTGAATAATGCAGGGACCAGTTTTTGAGCATCACCGGGTGATGTACCATTGCGTGTGAAGTTTCCTGCATTCTGGTGCTCAGTGAGCATGTATGGGTGAAGACACAGGCCTTTTCCCATTGTTTATCAGCGATAGTACATGCTAGATCTCACTCCCAAAACTTTTTATATTTGTCTGTGAGATTTGCTAGGGGGGCGGATATCCATTTATAAGCTTGTGAAGTCGTTTTGGAGATAGGTAACTGGTCTCTGCATATTTGTTCGAAAGTGGTCAGAGGTCTGAGAAAAAGCCTCTTTTGTTTATTATTTTGTACATAACTATGCACTTGTAAATAATTCCAGTAGTTTACCGGTAGACCATGGCCTCTCAAGGTTTTAAATTCCGGAAAAGACATGAATCTATTATTTACGAAACATTGTCTAACTAGTAGAGGATGGACATCTGTAAGAGTGTTTGGTGCTGGGTACCCAGCAGTGGCACCAGGTGCAAAGTCTGGGTTGTTTGTTAGGGGGGTCAAGGGTCCCGGGCTTGAGAACAATTGGTAAGTCTCCGCTAATTTCTTGAAAATGCTCAGTGTAGTAATGATAAGAGGATGGTGCCTTACATCAGAGGGGTGATTGCTGGGGTTTGTCCACAGTAAATGTTGGGTCGGGTATGGGGAGCATCGTCTCTCCAGAGATACCCAATCTTTTTGTATAGAATGGCAGTGCCAATCTAACACTCTAGTCAGGTTAGTGGCCTGATAATACTTAAAGAATTCAGGTACCCCCATTCCCCCTCTCATCTTAGGCAGTTGCATCAGCCTTAATCGTATCCTAGGCCTTTTACTTGCCCACATAAATTTTTCTTTGAATGTTGGTGAGTTTCTTAAAAAAGGACATTGGGACTTTAATGGGTAAGGCGTGGAATAGATGGAGTAATCTGGGTAAAATAACCATTTTCAAAATGGCAGCTCTGCCGAACCAAGAGAAGTTTTTGATGTCCCAATTACTCAAATCTTTATTAATATTGCGCAGGAGTGGCACGAAATTGGCTTCAAATAGTCAGTCTAGTTTAGGGGTGTGTCTGATTCCTAGATATTTTAATGAGCTTAATTCCCACTTGTAGGGGCAATTAGATTTAATTCATTGTTTTATCGAGTCCGGTAGCCAGATGTCCATGGCCTCCGACTTGGAGTGATTAACCTTGAAATTTGAAATATACCTGAAGGTACGGAGATGTAAATTCAGGTTCGGAATAGATACATGAGGTTGCATAATGTAGAATAAAAGATCATCCGCGTAGGCAGATATTGTAAACTCTCTCCCCCCAACTCGGAAGCCATGCACAGCTGATTCTTTGTTTACATGTCTGATCAGGGGTTCTAGGGCTAGGATAAAGAGAATGGGCGACAGAGGGTACCCTTGTCTGGTGCCATTCCGTAAGTGAATTGGGGTTGATAAAATGTTATTTACCTTTATTTTAGGAATGTGGTCAGTGTACAGTGCTTTAATCCACAGTAACATGCTCTTTCCCAGACCTATGTGTTCGCAAGTAGCAATTAGATAATCCCATGCAACCCTATCAAAAACTTTTTCCGCGTCTGTGGAAAGCAGTAAACCTTCAGTACCAGACCTATGAGCTTCATGTACCAGATTCGGAGACCTGATAATATTATCCCTGGCCTCTCGGCCAGGCATGAAGCCCATTTGCTCCGGACCTATGAGGTTTTGTAACAATGGTCTGAGTCTATTAGCTATTATTTTTGCTAACAATTTAACGTCTATGTTCAGTAAGGAAATAGGTCTGTAGTTTGAGCATGAGATAGGATCTTTTTCAGCTTTGGGAATTACAGTATTGTGTGCAGTGAGAAATTCCTGGTAGGGTTTGTGCTCCTTGGCTAAAGCATTGAGTGCGTCAGTTAAGGGAGGAGAAAGAAGATTTTCATATGTTTTGTAATATTGGAATGTCAGACCATCCGGTCCCGGACTTTTCCCATTTTTAAGGTCTCTAATTGCTGTTTTGGTTTCATCTTGGGAGATGGCCATGTCCAATGTAGACACATCTTGTTTTGGAAGTGATGGAAGTCCACTATCTTTAAGGTACTGTTGTATAATCATATGTCTGAGGCCGTTAAGTTCAGTGGGCTGATTTTGTGGTGGTAAATTGTATAGCTTCTCGTAAAATGCTCTAAAGGCCCCTGCAATTTTCCCCGAGTCGTGTAACATGTTATCGGCTGAGTCAGGTATGCAGGGGATATGGGCGGATGCTTTGGTTTCTTTCAGGGCTTTAGCTAGATATTTACTGCCTTTATCTCCATATTCATAGTATATTGCTTTTTTAAAGAAGAGACATCTCTTAGTTTTGTTATTTATAAGTTCCGAAAGGTTTTTCCTAAGGTCCACCAATTCTTGTAGTGTTTTTTGAGCTAGTGATAGCTTGTGTTGGTTTTCAAGGGATGCAATTTTTAGAATCAGATCGTTCATTAACTTTTCTTTCTCTTTTTTTTTCCTAGAGCCGAATTTAATGAATTCGCCTCTGATTGTGCTTTTGTGTGCTTCCCAAAGGAGAAATGTCTGGTGACTTATTCTCTTCAAAATAGTTTGTGATAGAATTTTGAATGTCTAGTTGTATTTTCAGGTCCACGAGTAGAGATGGATTCAATCTCCAATTGAAGACCGGTTGACAGTTATTGTTTGGATCTAGGGTAAATGAGATGGGCGCGTGGTCTGAGAATGAGATGACTCCTATGTTAGCCTCCCAAAGTAATGGGAGGTCCCTCTGGGAGATATACAAGTGATCAATTCTCGCATATCTGTTGTGAGGTGCCAAATAGTATGTGAAATCTTTCCCTGATGGCTGCAACGTTCTCCAGGTGTCTACAAGATTCATTGATCTCAGTAGCATCTTAATCCGTTTTAAGGACCTATATGTGATGCAAGAATTACCCGAGGAGGTATCCTGAAGGGGGCTCAAAGAAATATTGAAGTCTCCCCCTAATATGATACATCCCTTGGCAAAACATTTCAACTCATCTAAGAGTTTGGTGCAGAAAGTTATGGGAGCTCTGTTAGGGAAATAAACATTGGCGAGTGTGGTGGGGCGCCCGTTCAAAGTACCTGCCAAGAAAATGAATCTGCCTTCCAGGTCTGCTAGGTGTTTTTCAACTATGAAGGGGGCGTTTTTACTTAGCAGAATGGCAACCCCTTTTGTTTTTGCTAATGTGTTGGAGGCCGCATAGATTTTAGTAAAGTGTCTATCTGTCAACTTTGGGATATCTGGACCCTTAAAATGGGTTTCCTGTAGAAACACTACCCGTGCTTTCCCTTTTTTAAGTTCATAAAGGAGTTTCCTCCTTTTTTCGGGTATGTTAAGACCATTGACATTATGAGATACTATCAATGGGTGCTTCCCAAGCTGGGAATAGGCCATTGTTGGGGCGAGTTCCCAACGGGTAGGAGCAGTGACAAGGGGGGAGGGGGGAAGGAAAGTTTAAGAAAGAAAGGTAAAGTAGGAAAGAAGAGTAGACAAAAGAGTAATAAGTCAACTCAATAGTAGGGATGATCGAACTTTTGAAAAGTTCAGTTCGACCAGAACACCCGAACTTCCTGAAAGTTCGGGTCCGGATTCCAGAACCCCATTGAAATCAATGGGACCCGAACTTCGGTAATCATAAGACACCATTTTGAAGCCCTAAAACCCAATAAATGCCCCTAAAAAGTGCATAGGGTTCTGGGTCATGCCCCAGGGACTATTAATCACACAAAAAAAGTTCTTAAAAATTGTCATTTTTGATAGAGAGCCAATTATTGAAAAAATTATTGAAAAAAAAAATGAGATTTCTTTGGATTTAGTGGGGGGTCTAAAAAGTGTACCTCTGAAGTTTCAGCTCTGTAGCATGTCCAGAACCAGAAAAAAAAGATTGTTTGTCTTAGAATTGCAGTAGAGCAGGGATAGGGCTTCGCTACTTTTACACCTGGCCGTTTTTGTTGCAGGCGTTTATTGGGCTTTTTTGTGGACGTCTTTGGAGGCAGGCATGACATCTGAACTTCTGTGTAGGGGTATATATACACACACATATATGTATATATACACATACACACATATAGGTGTGAAAGTAGCGGAACCCTATGCCTGCGCTAATGAAATTATTTGCAGGGATAGGGTTCCGCTCCTATAACACCTGTATGTGTGTATGTGTATATATACATATATGTGTGTGTGTATATATACCCCTATACAGAAGTTCAGATGTTATGCCTGCCTCCAAAGATGCCCAAAAAATGTCCAATAAATGCCTGCAACAAAAACGCCCAGGTGTGTTATTGCAGGCGTTTATTGGGCATTTTTTGGGCATCTTTGGAGGCAGGCATAACATCTGAACTTCTGTATAGGAGTATATATACACACACATATATGTATATATACACATACACACATATAGGTGTGATAGGAGCGGAGCCACATCCCTGCAAATAATTTCATTAGTGCAGGCATAGGGTTCCGCTACTTTCACACCTATATGTGTGTATGTGTATATATATATACATATATGTGTGTGTGTATATATACCCCTACACAGAAGTTCAGATGTCATGCCTGCCTCCAAAGACGTCCACAAAAAAGCCCAATAAACGCCTGCAACAAAAACGGCCAGGTGTAAAAGTAGCGAAGCCCTATCCCTGCTCTACTGCAATTCTAAGACAAATGATCTTTTTTCTATGGCGGTCACCCTGACATGGAAGAGTTTGGTCACCCTGCCATAGCAGTCAGAGTCAGTTCACCCTACACTACACTACGGTCACCCTGATACTTAACACTTTCCCTACAGAAACTAGATTATTAAATCTAACTATAGTGGAAAATAGTACCCTAACTACACTAGATATCCCTTTCCTCACACTAATATTTGCTAAATGACACTTTTGAAGCAGGAGTAACAGAACTGCTTCCACTCTCTTCCACAGCCCCTGTATCACAGTGCTAGAGATTTGGCGGGGCTATGTTATATACTGGGGGGCGTATTCACTACTGATTGGCCTCTGGACCCCCTAGTCACTCCAATCACATTCCTAGCATCCTCCTGCCCCCTCTATTGTCTTTTACTGATGTTTCTGGTCCAATCAAGGGCTTTTAAAGCCCAGTTCCTGTCCCATTGCATTTTGGTCGGTTCTGGCCGGCCGAATTTTGAACAGTCAATGTTCGGGTCGAACCGATGGTCGACCCGAACCGTTCGATCATCCCTAATCTATAGTCCGCAGGCTCCTTGAGTTGACAAAAATGTCTAGGGCTTATGCCTAAAATACTTCAAAACTTTTAGGTGATAAAAAAATGTACTGCCTAATGGGGAGCAATGGAAGAGACGCAGCAGGAGATGTCTCACCAAAATGGAACTAGTTCTATAAAAAGAGTGACCAATTCGAACTTGGCGAGGACAGCTCTCTGGAAGCAAACAATGAATAAACATAGTTCTGAGGCATAATGGTGGAAAGGTAACATGGTAAAAGGGATCCATGACAATAACGGTAGAATGCAATAGAGTGCGATGCCACAAATCAACCTTCCCTAACCCATGCCTTCCCAGGATGATGAATGAGATTAAACAAATTTTAGTCACCATAAACTAAAAAAAAAAAATGATGGGGGATGAGAAGGACTGAGCAGACTCCCTAGAATGAAAAAATTATAATCTTTTTCTCTTCTCGCCATGGTAATCCTTCCAGGAAAACAGGTCAACATGGACGACAGTTTGGCAAGTAAGAAAACTCAGAGAGTGTGGTCGAGTCTCCTGAATCCTGGGATGCAGGGAAAACAAAAGAGGGGAGAGGGCAAAACGTGAGGATGTTGTCCTGATTTTAGAAGAATCACCCTGGGATTTATGGAAGAAGTGTATGAAGGAGTTGGCAAAGTGACAGTTCCATAATAGAGGTGTCTCTGCACTTAATACCTCACATTACCTTCACCAACCTGTTGAGCTCTAGAACAGCGTTAGCAAAAAGGGCAAGTCCGAGTCTTCTAAGAAGGGATTCAGGAAGATCTTCTAATACATGTCAGGGATATAAACCAAAACTGAGAGGAAAAAAAAAAACAGTCAGAGTTATTGACATGTGAAGGATCATTTGCGGGTTAGTGGAAAGCAACTGGCCCCTAAGAATTCTTCTTTCCTAGATATCATCAGGCCAAAGCTAGCAGCAGTGGTGGCCGGTGCGTTGGGGGCGCAGGGGCGTCGCCCCCCCATCCATGCGTCCGGCCCCCTAATCTCCATACAAGGGTGCCGGGCGCATGGAGTTCAATGGGGCTTTTTTTTTTGTTTGGCATCACCTGATTAGAGCCAGAGGCTCTAATAGGGCGATGCAAAGGGTGGACCCGGGGCGCAGAGCAGTGTGTCCTGAGCTCACCCATTGTGTGACAATAGCAAATGAAAATTCGCTATTGTCACACGGATCCTCCTCCTGGCCAATCAGGGAGCGTGTCCGATACGCGCTTCCTGATTGGCCGCAAGGCAAACCACATGCCATTGGCCGAGGAGGAGGCGGGATCGGGAGGACTCGAGGAGACGCACCACCGGGGGATTGAAGAGAAGCTGGCCACTGGGACACTGAGGAGAAGTCTCCGCCGGGACTGCTTCAGGGCTCCAGGTAAGTGCACTGGTCTGGGGGGGCACACTGCATTGAAGGGGGCATGTACGCTGGTCACTACATTGAAAGGGGGCACGCACGCTGGTCACTGCATTGAAGGGGGCATGTACGCTGGTCACTACATTGAAAGGGGGCATGTATGCTGGTCACTGCATTGAAGGGGGCATGTACGCTGGTCACTGCATATAAAGGGGCATGTATGCTGGTCACTCCATTGAAAGGGGGCTTATATGCTGGTCACTGCATTAAAAGGGGGCATGTACGCTGGTCACTGCATTGAAAGGTGAATGTACGCTGGTCACTGCATTGAAGGGGGCATGTACGCTGGTCACTGCATTGAAAGGGGGCATGTACGCTGGTCACTGCATTGAAAGGGGGCATGTACACTGGTCTCTGCATTGAAGGGGGCATGTACATTGGTCACTACATTGAAGGGGGCATGTACGCTGGTCACTGCATTGAAGGGGGCATGTACGCTGGTCACTGCATTGAAAGGGGGCACGCTGGTCACTGTTATGAAGGGGGCACACTGGTCACTGTGCATTGAAAGGGGGCACGCTGGTCACTGTGCATTGAAAGGGGGGTCACTGTGTATTGAAAGGGGGCATGCTGGTCTCTCTGCATTGAAAGGGGGCACACTATACCTTAATTACTGAAGGCCCCTTTCACACTTTTGCGACCTCAAAGTCACGCAATTTTTTACAAAGTTTTTTGCCGCAAATCAATGCCTATTACATTTTTCTGTTTGCGCCCCCCCCAAAAAAATTTTGAGCACCAGCCGCCACTGGCTATCAGTGCCATCTAGTGGAAGTAAAAGGGAGTGCAGTTCAATGCATGGAAAAACTAAACATCAAAGCACTTTATGGTTGTAATCAGATGCAGCATGAGCCCCATCTACAGGGGAAAGTCGGAAGTGAACCAAAATGAACTCCTTGTTTGAGAGAAGTGAGGAAAAATGACTGATTCCTGAGGGTACAAAAAAGAATAGTGGTCTGGTTGCCAACAAAGGGCAACACAGGCAGGCAAGATTAAGCAGCATGGCACAAGGAAAATCTTCCTAAGGTACATCTATTTGAGATCCCTTGACCTTGATGTCTTAGGTGGAGAGGAGAATGGGTTGAGTAAATCCCTGTTTTTGAATTTTTGCCCTCCTTTTGCAGATGGGGATTTATGAGAGGCAGGAGAGCTTGTCACAGGGTGTTGGCAAGATGGAGATGTGGGCAGCATAAATTCGGCATACCACTCAGGGAGATTAATTGGATCCAAATGCAGACTGGCACAAAATGAGGGTAGGTCATCTGGTGTTCGCAAAAGGAATTGTTTCCCTTGGAAGGATGCTTGGACCGCAAATGGAAATTTCCATCTGTATGGTATATTTTTCCCTCTCAAGGCATTTAACACAGGTCTGACCGCCCTTCTGTTCTTCAGTGTGATGGGTGATAAATCTTGAATAGCTGAATCGACTTTTCATTGAACAGGATTTGTTCATTTTGCCTGGATTTATATAAAATCTCCTCTTTCAAGGTGTGACTTGACAGGCAACAGATTATGTCCCTCGGGGGGTAGAATCAGGGGCCTTTGTCCTAAGGGCTATGTGAGCTCTTTCCAGCTCAATTGGGGATTCAGAAGGCTTTCCAATAAATTGTCAAATATAGATGTCAGGACCGGTCTGATATTATCATTTTCCACCGATTCCGGAATTTCCCTTAATCTGATGTTGTTTCGCCTCCCACGGTTGTCTAAATCCTCTAGCTAACGGCTCATAGCAATTAGGTGGCCGGAATGTGTAGCTGTGACCTCTTCTAATCTCTTTATGGCCTTGTCCCTGTGCTTCCCTGATCTCTCCACCCCCGCCATCTGATCTGTGAGCCTGATAATGTCGGCCTTCAGGTCTGTGATTGCCGCTGCAAATGACCCCTTTATGTCTGCTGCTATGGCAGTCATGTCATTAAATGTCAATTGACGATCATTATGAGAGATGTCTCCTACCATGTCCTGCGTGTCCTCCGATGCTGCAATTGAGTCAGCATCGTAATCTTCTTCCTCCTCGTGTCCTGACACCCACTCCATCTTGGGGCCTAGTGTACTCCATCTGGATGGAGCCTGGGCCTTGAAGCGATCCGCGATAATCCTGTTATTAGGGGTCTTGCTGGATCTCTGGAGTTTGCCCTGTGAGTTAGGTTTAGTGATTTTACCCATCTCGAGGAAAATTGATGATTTTCGTGGCCTCAGAACGTGTAGAGAGCTGTCTGCAGTTCGGAGCTTCTCTCTCAAGCAGCCACGCCCATAGAACTTATGGCAGTCCTGTATGGTTTGCATCTTTTGAATATTTTAGTTCTTAGTGAGAGGGCCACGCAAGGCATAGGTAACTGAGCCATAGTTTTACAGCTCCCCCCCCCCCCCCCGCCCCAAGCTTTATTTTCAAGTAGATTGGTTTGAAAGATAATGGATAATTTCAGAGGGAACTAGATTTTTGGACATACACTGTTATATTTGAACTCATATATATGGTTTCAGCAGATTATGATAGTTATAGTTTCAATGTATCATGTGTGATAATTATTGTTTGCTGATTTAGGTTATTTTTACACATAGTCAGCACCTATATTTTGCATGAACATTAGGAGCACTGGGCTTTACACTCACATACTTCTACAATAGTTTGAGTGAAACATAACATGTTAACCTGAAAATGGGAAGAGTGTTTGTATTTTGGAAATGAAATATAGATGACTGTATCTACATTTAGGGGTTATAGAGGAGGGATTAAAATATTTTTTTATTAATTTCAATAATAATTTATTAACACATGCAGTCATTAACTAGCCAATTTTTGAAATTTAGGAAAGTAATAGAGAGTAATCTTTTTCAATCTACAGAAGGCTATTGAGGGTAGATGTTTATCATTTTAGAGTATAGGTTATTATTATTATTATTATTATTATTATTATTATAAATCCTAAAATTAAGAAATACAACCACTTTCTAGAAAAGAATTACAGTCATAAAAAACCCACAAGATGTCTTCCAACGTGCCCTGTTTAAGATTAGGGATGAGCCAATCTGCCTGGGTTTCGCTAGCAAACAGTTCTACAAATCACGCAACAAACGTGTCATTAACAAAATAAGTCCTTCTAGAACACACTTGTCCAATAACACTCAGCAGCGCTAGTGTGTCCCTAAACACAATGTACTTACTACCCCGATGGGGTTTGACAATTAAAAAAGGTGCACTATGCATAGGAGTTGTCATAACAATAATGTCCATACATCATAACAAAGTGCACTATACGTAAAGTTTGTCATAATTGCATAAACTATCTCTTAAATGATCAGGTTGGTGTTAATCCCGGTGTTTAAAATCGCCAATCAGGTGAATAATTATGATTTCCTCCACCACACCACATGTTCTCCCCTCTCGGCAATGGGCACTCACCAGATAATATTGAAAATAGAGCCTTATATGCATTCACGTTATCTCCACTTCTCTCCGATTCCTCTCCACCAGACAATTCCTGATATGGAACCCCACAGACCAGGTATCTTTCACATAGACTTAGTAGTATGCCTCGGTCATAACTCAAATGGTCATCGTGGGTAGGTAAAGATCATTGGTTAAAAATAAAAAAGAGGGGGGACTAATAGTGTGATATTGTTTTAAAGAAAAATGTATTAATCAAAAGATATACACTGCACACCCTCTCCCCTTCAATGATCCTGCTTACATTTGCAATAAAACAACATCACCATAAACGTGTAATCTAAGGAGAGTGACACCAGAGCCCTCCTCACCGCATCCGTACTGTTTCCAGCTGAGGTGTGTGGCCACGAGGTCTGTGGCCACTTCTCTCCGATTCCACTGTGGAGAGGAATTGGAGAGAAGTGGAGATAATGTGAATCTGAACTGTGGTCAGTTTACAAGGGGGAGGGCAGAACCAGGCAGGAACAGCCAGGTATTTCAGGTGATAGGGTACCAAAAAACTTTACATTTATTGTAGAATATTAGAAAATTTGCAGGTGTTTCCTTTGATTACAGAAATAAGGTAAAATATATGGAAAAATTATCAATTCAAAGGTCTTCATCTGATTTACCTAAAAAGTAAATATCATTGAATCCTGAGAGGTTAGTAGTTTGCCAACTGACAATTGGGAAATGACCAAGCATTTGTAAAAACAAACACAACTTGCTGTTTCATTGTAGAGCTTGTTTTATTAAATGTGCAATCATAGGCTGGTGTATACTGTTTTCTACAGACAGAAAGGGCATCAATTCTTTAATGCCAACCTGTGAAACTTCGAAAAACACCATGCACTATGCTTTTCATGTGTTAAATGTTGTTATGTTTAATACCGTGAATGAAGAGTAATAACTAAATGTAAATTCAGCAATTACAAATATAACTTAGAAAAAACTGCTATGTGGCCACATATATAATGTAATACGTAAAGACACCTACATCCCCAATGAACATGTAGAGAGTTGCTTAAAGGGGTTGCCTTGAAGTGGATGCAAAAATGCAAACCCAGCTATAAAAAGGTGGAAGACGCCCATCCACCTAATATGCTATGGGTCATAGCATCCACGACATGGAAACATCCCGAAAAGACCAAAGAGGGGGCAAACTGTGGGACTTTTAATGGTGTCATAAAAGAATTATATGAAAACAGTTTAAAAGTTCAAAAAAGATTTATTACATCAAAAGAATATAAATATAAGTTACCGAGAATGACAGACTACTATCACTTACCATATCATATCTTTACCTGCCTTGTTATGTCAACTAACGCTATCTTCATTTTCCTTTTATTTATCAAACATCCTGACAAGACTGTCAGATCATCAACATCTGAAAAAAAGCTCAGTAACACAGAGTTTTACTAATATGGTATAGTGATATGTTTTAACATTATTTAAATCTGTAAAGAAAGATCCTTTATTTTATCAAAATCTTTTGATGAACTGCCCATCTAAAGTGAGCAAAAAATGAGTTGTATCCAATAAATCAACAAATAAATGACATATCAGTAAACATCAAATGTAGACAAGAAAGGTCATGTCAGACTTGCTGATAACAAATGCACATAAGCAATGCGTGGACAAAAAAAAAAAAAAGAAAGAAAGAAAACAATGTTAGTTGATATTTAGAAAATAATTCATGCCGCTTTTGCCCTAAAGTGTTTTTAAATGAGTTACAATATAAGTCTGATTAAGCATGGTTATCAGCAAGTGTTATTCGAATTATAAAATCTTTTCATGCCAGAGAGTAATCCTTAAGCAGATGAAATATAAAGAGGACCCCCCCGGGAATGGATATGGATCGCTTTCCTAGTTCTCTTCTAACACCATCTCTCTGAAGGTGTCCTCCTGACTTTAGCTTTCATGTGAAACTTCTCTGTTGTTGACATGTATGTTTACTTTTGAACCACAGACCTCACACTTGTTGTCTTGATCAAAGCCAATGAATGTCTAATGCATTTACATCCAGAAATGGCATTTTGCCTAGTCAAACCTAACATGTCCTTGTCATTCATGTTTCCATTGAATGCTAATGCTTATGAAATCCAAATCACAAATGTCACACCGATCTTCCTTTTTAGCTTACTTACTAATATCACCCTGAACTTTTTTACTATCTTACATTATAAAACCTTTACACCTTACTTCTAAGTAATGCAAACAATAGAACCAAAATAATTCTAAAACATACAAAATGCAAATTAGCTACATAAACCATTACAAAACCCTTTCACAATGTAATGCTTGCCCCAGATTTGGCCTAATATCTAGATTTTTTTTTTTTTTTTATTATTGCTGCAATCCAAAATATAGAACATTTTCTGTATGATGTAAAATCTAACACATCTTTTTGACAAATCTGGTAATTTAAGAAACTACTGTAAATATTATTTATTACTCATTTGGTTTTATTATGTGTATAGAGGTCCTAGAAGTATATGTTATGCAAAAAACATTTAAAATTTACTTAATACAGATACTTGAGTAGGGGGAGAGGAGCACCCGGTGTCCTGAATAAGGGTACTCTTAATGAAGAATATAATAATTTATTGGAAGTAAAACATGCACAAATTGAGCCAACGCATTTGGCGGAATTGCATACTCCTTCTTCAAGGCTAACATACAAGGGTGGGGTGGGGAGGCTAGGTGATGAGAATGAAGGGGAGGTTGGGAGAGCCGTTTATTATCTATCTACTCACCTATCCATGCAACCTACAGTACGTTGAAAGAACGATCCAAACTTTCCGCCAAAGATTTAACAAGCATAGGTTCAACATTAAAATTGCAGCTCCAGAACACAGCGCCTCCTGCCACATTTCAACACACCAGGGTTCATTTAGCAATAATAAGGAGAAGAATAGATGTTAGACTCCTAATCGCACCTAATTGAAACAACAAATACTTTGACGTGGAGAACGGAGAAGCACCATCAAATATGTGATCGCCTTTTAGTAAATGTCATGTCAGGATTGTCATTTTTCTATAATAGAAAATGCTAAATGTGGTCACTAGAGAGTGTAGGGCTGCGAGGGTTTAGCCAAAAAAGAAACAATTGGCAAGTGTAATTTTTTTGTTTGGCTACTTTTGATACTAAAGATATTATTTTCTTTCCTATTTTGTAGTGTTTTTGTACAGGTTCTGCAAACTAATGCATTTTTTTAATGAATGTTACAGAGCATGAATTTTTTTTTTATGTTAAATATATCTATAAAAATTATAGTTGCTGTATATCTCTAGTATATGACAAACAATCGTGCATGTCTAATTTGAATTTTTATTAGAATATCTACTTATAATTATATATCCTAATTCTTGAAACATGGTACTCCTAGTTAAAACTATAGTCAGCACAGTGGCTCAGTGGTTAGAACATCTGCCTTGCAGCACTAGGGTCATTTGTTCAAATCCCAACCATAACATCAGAGTCCTGTGTGTTTTCCAAATATGTATGTGGTGCAAAAAGCTGTGGCTGGTGTAGGTGGGCCGTAAGATGTTTCTTAACATTACAGTATGTTAAAACAGACTATAGCTTTATCCATATATCTCTTACCTTAACAGAATTCCCCCTTTCCCCACCTAATTTGCCCAGCCTGTCTCATTTATGTGTGCATTTTAGCTAATTTTCAGCTGCCTGCAGCTACTGCGCCTTAAGGGCCAGTTCACACAACATGCAGTCCAGTGCATTTTTTTCTGCCTACAAAATGCATGGAAAGTAGGTTACATAGTTTCCAATTGCATAGTTTACACCAGTGCAGTCAGTTCCAGGGCGTTCCAGTTCCAAAAAAAAAAAAAAGTAGAACATGCTGCATTTTTCTGCATTGGACTGTCCTGGAGTGCAGTAAAATGCATCAAAATGCACTGGAATGCACTGGGATGCATACAAAATGCACTAGACCCCACTATCGTGAAAACAGGAAAAAGAAAAAAAGCATCAAGAATGCATCAGGAAATGCATCGAAAGGACACTGGAACACATCAAAAACGCATTACAAATTGCATGCAGAAATGCCCAAGCAATGTTCCGATGCATCAGTATATGACTGGTGTGGTGGGGTTTAAGGACCCTGACTGGGGACAGTGTGTTAAAAATGGGAAAAAATAAATATGTGTGTACAAAAAAATGTAAGATTTTTTATTGAAATATATTTTTTATTTGTGTAACATACTTTCATCCGAGTAGTTCAGTGTCATCACAGTAACACTGTATTACTCTGAGTGAGGGGACTCCATTTTTTTGTTAACATTTTGATTGGTGATACAATGAAAATCTTTGTACCAGCAATACTTTGAACTGTCATGCATGAGTTTCATTCACGACAGTTGTGATTGCAACTAATCTGTGATTAGCTCAAGCTTATCACATGGTACAGGGTGCTGTGATAGGCCCAGGTACCATGTGATAGCTGTGGGCCAATCACAGCTCACTAGTATAGGAAGCAAAGCTGTTATAAATGAATTGTATTTATAACAGCTTTGCAGCCAATGTGATCAAGTGTTTGCATAGTGATTACATAAGCCCAGAGCCGCTCAAAGCGGAATGGTACCGTGAGCCACAATCTTTTGTGTCCAGTCGATGTGCTTAGCCTCAATAGGCACCATGACATACATATACATGACCGTGCCTGCAGGTGTCACCCTGCCACAGTATATGATATGTTGATATACAGTATTTAAATAGGGCCATCAGTTGGTGCAGCGCTTTACAAAATGCAAATATATATGCATGTACAAATTCAGGAAGTCCAATGTGCATATAAACAGGAAGTGACATGTGTGTGCATGAGCAGGAAGTGAATGTGTGCTGATGATAACTAAACACAGAAATCAACACTCCCCCCCCCCCCCAAAAAAAAAAAAAACCCTAACTACAACATTCCCCCAAGCCTAGTGAACACTAGTACATCTCCCACACTTACCTTGCAAATCAGCACAACTCATCCCACCTGAACAGGGACATCGCCATGTTCACTCGGATCTATTCCCAGGGCAGCAGTAGCACTTCCAGGTGCATGAAAATGTCCTTCTGCAAATGTGATGAGGCATTTCTGGTCTGGCAGCTGAGACTGTGTGCGAAAGCAAATTTTTATGTGCGTTAGTGGCTAAAACACACAGATGCAAATAGATTTAGATCGGTGTGCAATAGATTTATTTAGAAATTTATTTGACTTTATTTACAAATGGATTGGTGTTTCTGGGATTGCAACTGGTGATTTTAAAAAATACCTATCCACCAGCTGAATTCAATGGTTCTTGAAATCCAGCTTTGGACCTGCTACAGGTTTTTTTTATTTGGGGGGGGGGGGGGGTATTTAATATCTTGCATGTGTGCAGAATAAAATGTTTATTTTGTAGACTATTATAGCTTTATCTGATCTGATCACCGCTATTACTAGTAAAAAAAATAAATAAATAAAAATGACATAAATCTTTCCCCTAGTTTCACATCCCCTGGATGCCATAACCTTTGCGCAAACCAATCAAAACACACTTGTTGGGATTTGTTTTACCAAAAACATGTAGCAGAATACAAATTGGCCTAAAATAATAAAAAAATAGATTTTTACTTTTTTTTTGGAAATGTTATATAGCAGAAAGTGAGAAATATATTTTTTTGTTTATAGTGTAAATACCACCAAAAGAAAGCTCTATTTGTAGGAAAAAAAAGGACATCAATTTATTTGGGTACAGCGTTGCACTACCACACAATTGTCCATTAAAGTAATGCAGTGCTGAATCGCAAAAAATGGCCTGAATATTAAGGGGGAAAACTGAATATTAAGGGGGAAAACTTTCTGGTCCAGTGCGGCGTGTAGCAGCCATTTAATGCAAGCTCAGTGCATATGTGTCTGCTTGATCTGGATATCATATTTTACTGTGACTTACAACTTTAGACACTGCAGTTCTGATCTGCTATTCAAAAAGCACCGATTTAAGGGGACAATTATTTTTCAATTTTTCATTCATACACACTGTCATACAGCGTTTAGACACTGCAGTTCTGATCTGCTATTCAAAAAGCACCGATTTAAGGGGACAATTATTTTTCAGTTTTTCATTCATACTTTACTGTGACACAGTCATACAGCGTTTAGACACTGCAGTTCTAATCTGCTATTCAAAAAGCACCGATTTAAGGGGACAATTATTTTTCAGTTTTTCATTTATACTTTACTGTGACACAGTCATACAGCTTTTAGACACTGCAGTTCTAATCTACTATTCAAAAAGCACCAATTAAAGGGAAAAATAAACATTTTTTATTCATACGTTACTGTGAGATACACCCATTGAATACTGTTGTTCTATTCCGCTTTTCAATAAAAACCCATTTAGTGAAAAAAAAATTAAATTGCAGCCTAGTCTGCATATGTTACAGTGAGATACACCCATTGGATACTGTTGTTATATTCCGCTTTTCAATAAAAACCCATTTAGGGGAAAACAATTAAATTGCAGCCTAGTCTGCATATGTTACAGTGAGATACACCCATTGGATACAGTTGTTGTATTCCGCTTTTCAATAAAAACCCATTTTTTAGGGGGAAAAAATTAAATTGCAGCCTAGTTGGCATATGTTACAGTGAGATACACCTATTGGATACTGTTGTTGTATTCCGCTTTTCAATAAAAACCCATTTAGGGGAAAAAATTAAATTGCAGCCTAGACTGCATATGTTACAGTGAGATACACCCATTGGATACTGTTGTTGTATTCCGCTTTTCAATAAAAACCCATTTAGGGGGAAAAAATTTAATTGTGGCCTAGTCTGCATATGTTACAGTGAGATACACCCATCGAATATTGTTGTTGTATTCCGCTTTTCCATAAAAACCCATTTAGGGGAAAACAATTAAATTGCGGCCTAGTCTGCATATGTTACAGTGAGATACACCCATTGGATATTGTTGTTGTATTCCGCTTTTCAATAAAAACCCACTTGGGGGAAAAAAATTAAATTGAAGCCTAGTCTGCATATGTTACAGTGAGATACACCCATTGGATACTGTTGTTGTATTCCGCTTTTCAATAAAAACCCATTTAGGGGAAAAAAATAAAATTGCAGCCTAGTCTGCATATGTTACAGTGAGATACACCCAATGGATACTGTTGTTGTATTCCGCTTTTCAATAAAAACCCTTTTAGGGGAAAAAAATTAAATTGCAGCCTAGTCTGCATATGTTACAGTGAGATACACCCATTGAATACTGTTGTTGTATTCCGCTTTTCAATAAAAACCCATTTAGGGGAAAAAAATAAATTGCAGCCTAGTCTGCATATGTTACAGTGAGATACACCCATTGGATACTGTTGTTGTATTCCGTTTTTCAATAAAAACCCATTAAGGGGAAAAAAATTAAATTGCAGCCTAGTCTGCATATGTTACAGTGAGATACACCCATTGGATACTGTTGTTGTATTCCGCTTTTCAATAAAAACCCATTTAGGGGAAAACAATTAAATTGCGGCCTAATCTGCATATGTTACAGTGAGATACACCCATTGGATATTGTTGTTGTATTCCGCTTTTCAATAAAAACCCTTTTAGGGGAAAAAAAATAAATTGCAGCCTAGTCTGCATATGTTACAGTGAGATACACCCATTGGATACTGTTGTTGTATTCCGCTTTTCAATAAAAACCCATTTAGGGGGAAAAAATTTAATTGTGGCCTAGTCTGCATATGTTACAGTGAGATACACCCATTGAATATTGTTGTTGTATTCCGCTTTTCCATAAAAACCCATTTAGGGGAAAACAATTAAATTGCGGCCTAGTCTGCATATGTTACAGTGAGATACACCCATTGGATACTGTTGTTGTATTCCGCTTTTCAATAAAAACCCATTTAGGGGAAAAAAATAAAATTGCAGCCTAGTCTGCATATGTTACAGTGAGATACACCCAATGGATACTGTTGTTGTATTCCGCTTTTCAATAAAAACCCTTTTAGGGGAAAAAAATTAAATTGCAGCCTAGTCTGCATATGTTACAGTGAGATACACCCATTGAATACTGTTGTTGTATTCCGCTTTTCAATAAAAACCCATTTAGGGGAAAAAAAATAAATTGCAGCCTAGTCTGCATATGTTACAGTGAGATACACCCATTGGATACTGTTGTTGTATTCCCGCTTTTCAATAAAAACCCATTTAGGGGAAAACAATTAAATAGCGGCCTAATCTGCATATGTTACAGTGAGATACACCCATTGGATATTGTTGTTGTATTCCGCTTTTCAATAAAAACCCTTTTAGGGGAAAAAACATAAATAGCAGCCTAGTCTGCATATGTTACAGTGAGATACACCCATTGGATACTGTTGTTGAATTCCGCTTTTCAATAAAAACCCATTTAGGGGAAAAAAATAAATTTCAGCCTAGTCTGCATATGTTACAGTGAGATACACCCATTGGATACTGTTGTTATATTCCGTTTTTCAATAAAAACCCATTTAGGGGAAAAAAATTAAATTGCAGCCTAGTCTGCATATGTTACAGTGAGATACATCCATTGGATACTGTTGTTCTATTCTGCTATTTAATAAACACCCATTTAGGGGAAGATCCTAAATTAGAGAAATATGAGGAGAAGGTCAAATAAGGAACGTGGCCTGGGTCGTGGTGCTGCTGGTGGAGCTCCTGTTGCAAGGAGAGGACGTGGTCGATCTGTGGCAGCTAAACGCACAAGTAAAACACCTTCCTCAGGTGTGAGTAGGCGATAGAACCTGCAGCAGTATTTGGCAGGGCCTAATGTGCCTCTACAAATGTTGAGGCCAGAACAAGTACAGTCGATAGTAAATTGGGTTGCTGACAGTGCCTCCAGTTCCTTCACATTGTCTCCCACCCAGTCTAATGCTGAAAGGTCAGAGTTGGCACCTGCAGCCGATGTCCAACAATCTTTTACCTCACCCCCTTGCAAATCAGCCAAGCAGTCTGAGCCCCAAGTCATGCAGCAGTCAATTCTTCTTTTTGATGACTCTGTTAGCATGGTTTCCCAGGGCAATCCACCTAGCCCTGCCCCAGAAGTGGAAGAGATTGAGTACACCGATGCCCAACCACTTATGTCTCCAGATGAGTACATGGGAGGACCATTGTGGCACGTCTCGGATGATGATGAAACACAGGTGCCAACTGCTGCGGAATTCCGAAATGTGGAGACCGACAAGGAGGGCAGGGGTGAAGACTGGGTGGAAGATGATGTGGA
Source organism: Pelophylax lessonae (assembly GCF_965119305.1). Taxonomy (NCBI): domain Eukaryota; kingdom Metazoa; phylum Chordata; class Amphibia; order Anura; family Ranidae; genus Pelophylax; species Pelophylax lessonae. The sequence goes on along the minus strand of NC_138770.1, from coordinate 501,468,276 downwards.
GGACGATGAGGTCCTCAACCCCACATGGAATGAACGTCATGCAGGTGACCTGAGTAGTTTGGAGGAAGAGGCGGTGGTCGCACAAAGCCACCAGTGCAGCAGAAGAGGGATCAGGGTGCAAAAGCGGAGCGGCCGTGCCCTAGACACTACGCCTGCTACTGCCCAGCGCAGCAAGGGACCGAGCACACCAAAGCCAGCTCAAAGGAGTTCCCTAGCATGGCAGTTCTTCAGACAATGTGATGATGACAGGACACAAGTGGTTTGCATGTTGTGCAATCAGAGCCTGAAGAGAGGCATAAACCTTCTCAACCTGAGCACAACCTGCATGACCAGGCATCTAAGTGCAAAGCACGAGTTGCAGTGGATTAGACACCTCAAAAACCAATAAAGGTCTCTGGCTCCTCCTGCTTCCTCTTCTGCTGCAGTCTCGGCCTCTTCATCCACCTCTGTAGTGACAGTGGCACCTGCCACCCTGCAAACAGAGGATCTGCCTGCAACACCACCACCTGGGTCACCAACAATGTCCTGTGGAAGCGTTCAGCTTTCTATCTTCCAAACACTGGAGTGGAAGAGGAAGTACCCCCTACCCACCCGCGATCCCTGGCCCTGAATGCCAGCATTTCAAAATTCCTGGTCTTTGAAATGCTGTCATTCCGTCTAGTGGAGACGCAGAGTTTTAAAAGCCTTATGGCGGTGGCTGTCCCACAGTACGTCGTGCCCAGCCGCCACTACTTTTCCATGCAAGCCATCCCTTCCCTGCACAACCAAGTGGGTGACAAAATCAGGTGTGCTCTGCGCAACACCATCTGTGGCAAGGTCCACCTAACTACGGATACGTGGACCAGTAAGCACGGTCAGGGACGTTATATCTCCCTAACAGCACACTGGGTAAATGCAGTGGCGGCTGGGCCTGAGGCAGATAGCAGTTTGGCGCATGTCCTTCCACACCGAGGATTGCAGGGCGCTTCAGTTTGCCTCCTGTTCCTAACTCCTCCTACTCCACTTCCTCATCCTCTACCGCCTCCTCATCCAGTCAGCTTAACACCTTCACTGCCAACTTCAGCACAGCCAGGGGTAAACGACAGCAGGCAGTTTTAAAACTTGCCTGTTTGGGGGAAAAAAACACACACCACACAGGAGTTGTGGAGGGGCATTCAACAGCAGTCCAATGAGTGGTTGCTGCTAGTGAGCCTCAAGCCCGGCCTGGTGGCGTGCGATAACGGGCGAAATCTCGTAGAAGCTCTGGGCCTAGTCAGTGCATGTGCTGAATTTGGTGGTGCAGAGGTTCCTTGGAAATTACCCCAATATGTCAGAGCTGCTGCAGAAAGTGCGGGCCATCTTTGCAAACTTTCGACATTCTCACCCTGCTGCTGCTCGCCTGTCAGCACTGCAGCGTAACTTCGGCCTTCCTGCTCACCGCCTCATATGTGACATGCCCACAAGGTGGAACTCCACCTTGCACATGCTGGCCAGACTGTGCGAGCAGCAGCAGGCCATAGTGGAGTTTCAGCTGCAGCATGTACGCGTGAGTCGCTCTGTGGAACAGCACCACTTCATCACCAATAACTGGGCCTCCATGCAAGACCTGTGTGCCTTGTTGCGTTGTTTTCAGTACTCCACCAACATTGCCAGTGCCGATGACACCGTTCTCAGCCTAACTATCCCACTTCTATGCTTCGGGCGATGATGGAAGAGGATGTGGCACGGGATGAGGATGAGGATGAGGAGGAGGAGGAAGAGGTATCATTTCCAATGCTTTCAGGGCAGTCATTCACAAGTGGCTCCGAGGGTGGGTTCCTGCACCCACAAACTCCAGGTACACAATTGTCCAGCAGGGGCACATTTCTGGAGGATGATGAGGATGAGGAGGAGGAGATGGGGGAGGAGATGGGCTTCTATAAACTATGGGATATATTTATGGAATTTTTATTTATTAATTTTTATTTTATTTATTAATTTTTATTAATTTTTATTTATTAATTATTTTTTTTTATTTATTATTTTTTTTTTACTAGTAATGGCAGTGATCAGTGACTTATAGCGGGACTGCAATATTACAGTGGACAAATTGGACACCTAACTGACACTTTTTGGCTCCACCCAACCTGTTACCCCATAAGAGGCATAAATATATGTCCTTATACAGGACTTAACTTTTAAGTACTCAATAAGTCTGTACTAAGTCCATAGATAAAGAAAATCATGAAAAAATGTTTCAGTGAAAAGAGTCAGTTTTAAAGTGCTCTTATAAGAGTGAAAAGTGCTTCACCAGACATCAGTGCTTCATATGGTGCTCTCTTTCACAAAACACATAGATATATGCCTTGTGTTTCCCCCGTAAGAGGCATCAACTGGGAACAGAGAGAAATCTCTGTTCCCAGTTGATGCCTCTTATGGGGAAACAAACAGGTTGGGTGACCAGCCTGCAGGCTAAGTCTACGGCTGTGTCTTTTATTTGCCTTCTAACGTTTGTCTTCATGTAAGTGCAATGTATACTTTTTAATAAATGGTAATTTAAAAGTGCTGCTCTATGAAGTCTCTTTCTTGTTAAATCCCTTATGTTGGAGAACATCTACAGTGGGATTATCTGTGGTGCGATTTAGGATATTTTAGGGTTATAAAGCACTTGATTGGAACAATCTTCTTACCAGGAAAGGGTATTCTAACTTTCAGGGGTGAATACCCCAGCTGGCTGACATCCACACAAGCGATTGAGTTCTCTATATTTTGAGATTCAGCCTTTTTGGTAAGAGGCCTATATCTATATCTTTTGTGAATGAGAGCACCATATGAAGCACTGATGCCTGGTGAATCACTTTTCACTCTCATAAGAGCATTTTAAATCTGACTTTTTCACAGAAATTTGTTTTCATGATTTTCTTTATCTATGGACTCAGTATGGACTTATTGAGTATTTAATTGTTAAGTGCTGTATAAGGACATATATTTAATTATCTATTAGGTTGCACACGTATTGGATTTTTATATATGCTTAAGGTTGAGTATTTAGACTAAAGGCAGCACCTTTACATTAGAATTTTTAAGATGAGCGCAAAATATACATTTTTATAACAGGATTTGCAATGATAGTCGAACCCTCCAACACATAACTACTTATATAGGTGGTGGATAGTGTTGAGCGAACACGGACTGTATTATTCGTGTTCGTACCGAATAATTGGATTTTTTGTACCCGAACACGGATACGGACACTTTACTGTATGTTCGGGTAAAAATCCGTGTTCGGTCGTTTTATTTCCGGGTTTTGCATGCTTTGGCGCTCTTTTCATGGCGGGCTTTCAACAGCCAATCAACAATCGTTTAACTGGTGTGCCTTAAGCCATCCCAGCCATGCCTGCAAATGTCTTAGTAGCTGTGATTGGCCGTCTGAAGCATGTGACCAAGTCTTTATAAGTTCGAGGCAGCCGCAGCGGCGTCATTATGCTGCTTAGATTCAGGGACAGAGCACACATCAACGTGCTGGCTGCTGATTAGGGAAAGATAGGCAGGAAAAAACCATTTGTGTCCGGATAGAATTGAGGGACAGGTCGGAGTGTTTAGGCAGGGCGAGTTGTAGGCATTTTAGGGATAGAGTCTGCTGAATTATAGGGTCAGTGTCTTCTACAAACTACAATCGATATTGCTGTGTGGGGGGTGGGGTGAATCTGCACTCAATCCTGATCTACGATCTCTTCTCAATCCTGTTAGGGACAGAGTCTGCTGAATTTTAGGGAAACTGTGTTCTACAAACTACAATCGATATTGCTGTGTGGTGTGGGATTGGAGATAGGCAGGTGTCAGTGATCCACATCCATTTTTCTGTGTGTGAGCTGCAGTGAACACAATCTTTTTGGGCTGCAGTGAACACAATCTTTTTGGGCTGCAGTGAACACAATCTTTTTGGGCTGCAGTGAACACAATCTTTTTGGGGTGCAGTGAACAAAATCTTTTTGGGGTGCAGTGAACACAATCCTTTTTGGTGTGCAGTGAACACAATCTTTGTGGGGTGCAGTGAACAAAATCCTTTGTGGGGTGCAGTGAACACAATCTTTTTGGGGTGCAGTGAACAAAATCCTTTTTGGGGTGCAGTGAACAACATCCTTTTTGGGGTGCAGTGAACACAATCTTTTTGGGGTGCAGTGAACAAAATCCTTTGTGGGGTGCAGTGAACACAATCTTTTTGGGGTGCAGTGAACACAATCTTTTTGGGGTGGAGTGAACAACATCCTTTTTGGGGTGCAGTGAACAAAATCCTTTTTGGGGTGCAGTGAACAAAATCATTTTTGGGGTGCAGTGAACACAATCTTTTTGGGGTGCAGTGAACACAATCTTTGTGGGGTGCAGTGAACACAATCTTTTTGGGGTGGAGTAAACAACATCCTTTTTGGGGTGCAGTGAACAACATCCTTTTTGGGGTGCAGTGAACACAATCTTTTTGGGGTGCAGTGAACACAATCTTTGTGGGGTACAGTGAACAGAATCTTTGTGGGGTGCAGTGAACACAATCTTTGGGGGGTACAGTGAACACAATCTTTTTGGGCTGCAGTGAACACAATCTTTGTGGGGTGCAGTGAACACAATCTTTTTGGGGTGGAGTGAACAAAATCATTTTTGGGGTGCAGTGAACAACATCCTTTTTGGGGTGCAGTGATCAAAATCCTTTTTGGGGTGCAGTGAACACAATCTTTTTGGGGTGCAGTGAACAAAATCCTTTGTGGGGTGCAGTGAACAGAATCTTTGTGGGGTGCAGTGAACACAATCTTTGGGGGGGTACAGTGAACACAATCTTTTTGGGGTGCAGTGAACACAATCTTTGTGGGGTACAGTGAACAGAATCTTTGTGGGGTGCAGTGAACACAATCTTTGGGGGGTACAGTGAACACAATCTTTTTGGGGTGCAGTGAACACAATCTTTGGGGGGTACAGTGAACACAATCTTTTTGGGGTGCAGTGAACACAATCTTTGTGGGGTGCAGTGAACACAATCTTTGGGGGGGTACAGTGAACACAATCTTTTTGGGGTGCAGTGAACAACATCCTTTTAGGGTGCAGTGAACACAATCTTTGTGGGGTGCAGTGAACAACATCCTTTTAGGGTGCAGTGAACACAATCTTTGTGGGGTACAGTGAACAGAATCTTTGTGGGGTGCAGTGAACACAATCTTTGGGGGGTACAGTGAACACAATCTTTGTGAGGTGCAGTGAACACAATCTTTGTGGGGTGCAGTGAACACAATCATTGTGGGGTGCAGTGAACTCAATCTTTGTGGGGTACAGTGAACACAATCTCATACTTCTGAAGATTTGAGGGTGCTGCCTGTTCCATACTCCCCCTACTCCTCATCTAGCCTTTTAGGGGTACAAACAATAGTAATTGGGGCCTAGTGTGGTTGTGTACGTGTGATATACATACACTTTTTTTGGATCATATTTTCTATTCCGCTATTTAATCAAAAACCTTTGGGGATCAGTTAAATTGGGGGATAGTCTGTGTTGGTACGTGTGAGAGAGATCCACCTTTCCAAGTTGTTGGGGTTCATCTCATACTTCTGAAGGTTTGAGGGTGCTGCCTGTTCCATACTCCCCCTACTCCTAGCCTTTTAGGGGTACAAACAATAGTAATTGGGGCCTAGTGTGGTTGTGTACGTGTGATATACATACACTTTTTTTGGATCATATTTTCTATTCCGCTATTTAATCAAAAACCTTTGGGGATCAGTTAAATTGGGGGATAGTCTGTGTTGGTACGTGTGAGAGAGATCCACCTTTCCAAGTTGTTGGGGTTCATCTCATACTTCTGAAGGTTTGAGGGTGCTGCCTGTTCCATACCCCCCCTACTCCTCATCTAGCCTTTTAGGGGTACAAACAATAGTAATTGGGGCCTAGTGTGGTTGTGTACGTGTGATATACATACACTTTTTTTGGATCATATTTTCTATTCCGCTATTTAATCAAAAACCTTTGGGGATCAGTTAAATTGGGGGATAGTCTGTGTTGGTACGTGTGAGAGAGATCCACCTTTCCAAGTTGTTGGGGTTCATCTCATACTTCTGAAGGTTTGAGGGTGCTGCCTGTTCCATACCCCCCCTACTCCTAGCCTTTTAGGGGTACAAACAATAGTAATTGGGGCCTAGTGTGGTTGTGTACGTGTGATATACATACACTTTTTTTGGATCATATTTTCTATTCCGCTATTTAATCAAAAACCTTTGGGGATCAGTTAAATTGGGGGATAGTCTGTGTTGGTACGTGTGAGAGAGATCCACCTTTCCAAGTTGTTGGGGTTCATCTCATACTTCTGAAGGTTTGAGGGTGCTGCCTGTTCCATACTCCCCCTACTCCTAGCCTTTTAGGGGTACAAACAATAGTAATTGGGGCCTAGTGTGGTTGTGTACGTGTGATATACATACACTTTTTTTGGATCATATTTTCTATTCCGCTATTTAATCAAAAACCTTTGGGGATCAGTTAAATTGGGGGATAGTCTGTGTTGGTACGTGTGAGAGAGATCCACCTTTCCAAGTTGTTGGGGTTCATCTCATACTTCTGAAGGTTTGAGGGTGCTGCCTGTTCCATACCCCCCCTACTCCTCATCTAGCCTTTTAGGGGTACAAACAATAGTAATTGGGGCCTAGTGTGGTTGTGTACGTGTGATATACATACACTTTTTTTGGATCATATTTTCTATTCCGCTATTTAATCAAAAACCTTTGGGGATCAGTTAAATTGGGGGATAGTCTGTGTTGGTACGTGTGAGAGAGATCCACCTTTCCAAGTTGTTGGGGTTCATCTCATACTTCTGAAGGTTTGAGGGTGCTGCCTGTTCCATACCCCCCCTACTCCTAGCCTTTTAGGGGTACAAACAATAGTAATTGGGGCCTAGTGTGGTTGTGTACGTGTGATATACATACACTTTTTTTGGATCATATTTTCTATTCCGCTATTTAATCAAAAACCTTTGGGGATCAGTTAAATTGGGGGATAGTCTGTGTTGGTACGTGTGAGAGAGATCCACCTTTCCAAGTTGTTGGGGTTCATCTCATACTTCTGAAGGTTTGAGGGTGCTGCCTGTTCCATACTCCCCCTACTCCTCATCTAGCCTTTTAGGGGTACAAACAATAGTAATTGGGGCCCAGTGTGGTTGTGTACGTGTGATATACATACACTTTTTTTGGATCATATTTTCTATTCCGCTATTTAATCAAAAACCTTTGGGGATCAGTTAAATTGGGGGATAGTCTGTGTTGGTACGTGTGAGAGAGATCCACCTTTCCAAGTTGTTGGGGTTCATCTCATACTTCTGAAGGTTTGAGGGTGCTGCCTGTTCCATACCCCCCTACTCCTCATCTAGCCTTTTAGGGGTACAAACAATAGTAATTGGGGCCTAGTGTGGTTGTGTACGTGTGATATACATACACTTTTTTTGGATCATATTTTCTATTCCGCTATTTAATCAAAAACCTTTGGGGATCAGTTAAATTGGGGGATAGTCTGTGTTGGTACGTGTGAGAGAGATCCACCTTTCCAAGTTGTTGGGGTTCATCTCATACTTCTGAAGGTTTGAGGGTGCTGCCTGTTCCATACTCCCCCTACTCCTCATCTAGCCTTTTAGGGGTACAAACAATAGTAATTGGGGCCCAGTGTGGTTGTGTACGTGTGATATACATACACTTTTTTTGGATCATATTTTCTATTCCGCTATTTAATCAAAAACCTTTGGGGATCAGTTAAATTGGGGGATAGTCTGTGTTGGTACGTGTGAGAGAGATCCACCTTTCCAAGTTGTTGGGGTTCATCTCATACTTCTGAAGGTTTGAGGGTGCTGCCTGTTCCATACCCCCCCTACTCCTCATCTAGCCTTTTAGGGGTACAAACAATAGTAATTGGGGCCTAGTGTGGTTGTGTACGTGTGATATACATACACTTTTTTTGGATCATATTTTCTATTCCGCTATTTAATCAAAAACCTTTGGGGATCAGTTAAATTGGGGGATAGTCTGTGTTGGTACGTGTGAGAGAGATCCACCTTTCCAAGTTTTTGGGGTTCATCTCATACTTCTGAAGATTTGAGGGTGCTGCCTGTTCCATACCCCCCCTACTCCTCATCTAGCCTTTTAGGGGTACAAACAATAGTAATTGGGGCCTAGTGTGGTTGTGTACGTGTGATATACATACACTTTTTTTGGATCATATTTTCTATTCCGCTATTTAATCAAAAACCTTTGGGGATCAGTTAAATTGGGGGATAGTCTGTGTTGGTACGTGTGAGAGAGATCCACCTTTCCAAGTTGTTGGGGTTCATCTCATACTTCTGAAGGTTTGAGGGTGCTGCCTGTTCCATACCCCCCCTACTCCTCATCTAGCCTTTTAGGGGTACAAACAATAGTAATTGGGGCCTAGTGTGGTTGTGTACGTGTGATATACATACACTTTTTTTGGATCATATTTTCTATTCCGCTATTTAATCAAAAACCTTTGGGGATCAGTTAAATTGGGGGATAGTCTGTGTTGGTACGTGTGAGAGAGATCCACCTTTCCAAGTTGTTGGGGTTCATCTCATACTTCTGAAGGTTTGAGGGTGCTGCCTGTTCCATACTCCCCCTACTCCTCATCTAGCCTTTTAGGGGTACAAACAATAGTAATTGGGGCCTAGTGTGGTTGTGTACGTGTGATATACATACACTTTTTTTGGATCATATTTTCTATTCCGCTATTTAATCAAAAACCTTTGGGGATCAGTTAAATTGGGGGATAGTCTGTGTTGGTACGTGTGAGAGAGATCCACCTTTCCAAGTTGTTGGGGTTCATCTCATACTTCTGAAGGTTTGAGGGTGCTGCCTGTTCCATACTCCCCCTACTCCTCATCTAGCCTTTTAGGGGTACAAACAATAGTAATTGGGGCCTAGTGTGGTTGTGTACGTGTGATATACATACACTTTTTTTGGATCATATTTTCTATTCCGCTATTTAATCAAAAACCTTTGGGGATCAGTTAAATTGGGGGATAGTCTGTGTTGGTACGTGTGAGAGAGATCCACCTTTCCAAGTTGTTGGGGTTCATCTCATACTTCTGAAGGTTTGAGGGTGCTGCCTGTTCCATACTCCCCCTACTCCTAGCCTTTTAGGGGTACAAACAATAGTAATTGGGGCCTAGTGTGGTTGTGTACGTGTGATATACATACACTTTTTTTGGATCATATTTTCTATTCCGCTATTTAATCAAAAACCTTTGGGGATCAGTTAAATTGGGGGATAGTCTGTGTTGGTACGTGTGAGAGAGATCCACCTTTCCAAGTTGTTGGGGTTCATCTCATACTTCTGAAGGTTTGAGGGTGCTGCCTGTTCCATACCCCCCCTACTCCTCATCTAGCCTTTTAGGGGTACAAACAATAGTAATTGGGGCCTAGTGTGGTTGTGTACGTGTGATATACATACACTTTTTTTGGATCATATTTTCTATTCCGCTATTTAATCAAAAACCTTTGGGGATCAGTTAAATTGGGGGATAGTCTGTGTTGGTACGTGTGAGAGAGATCCACCTTTCCAAGTTGTTGGGGTTCATCTCATACTTCTGAAGGTTTGAGGGTGCTGCCTGTTCCATACCCCCCCTACTCCTAGCCTTTTAGGGGTACAAACAATAGTAATTGGGGCCTAGTGTGGTTGTGTACGTGTGATATACATACACTTTTTTTGGATCATATTTTCTATTCCGCTATTTAATCAAAAACCTTTGGGGATCAGTTAAATTGGGGGATAGTCTGTGTTGGTACGTGTGAGAGAGATCCACCTTTCCAAGTTGTTGGGGTTCATCTCATACTTCTGAAGGTTTGAGGGTGCTGCCTGTTCCATACTCCCCCTACTCCTAGCCTTTTAGGGGTACAAACAATAGTAATTGGGGCCTAGTGTGGTTGTGTACGTGTGATATACATACACTTTTTTTGGATCATATTTTCTATTCCGCTATTTAATCAAAAACCTTTGGGGATCAGTTAAATTGGGGGATAGTCTGTGTTGGTACGTGTGAGAGAGATCCACCTTTCCAAGTTGTTGGGGTTCATCTCATACTTCTGAAGGTTTGAGGGTGCTGCCTGTTCCATACCCCCCCTACTCCTCATCTAGCCTTTTAGGGGTACAAACAATAGTAATTGGGGCCTAGTGTGGTTGTGTACGTGTGATATACATACACTTTTTTTGGATCATATTTTCTATTCCGCTATTTAATCAAAAACCTTTGGGGATCAGTTAAATTGGGGGATAGTCTGTGTTGGTACGTGTGAGAGAGATCCACCTTTCCAAGTTGTTGGGGTTCATCTCATACTTCTGAAGGTTTGAGGGTGCTGCCTGTTCCATACCCCCCCTACTCCTAGCCTTTTAGGGGTACAAACAATAGTAATTGGGGCCTAGTGTGGTTGTGTACGTGTGATATACATACACTTTTTTTGGATCATATTTTCTATTCCGCTATTTAATCAAAAACCTTTGGGGATCAGTTAAATTGGGGGATAGTCTGTGTTGGTACGTGTGAGAGAGATCCACCTTTCCAAGTTGTTGGGGTTCATCTCATACTTCTGAAGGTTTGAGGGTGCTGCCTGTTCCATACTCCCCCTACTCCTCATCTAGCCTTTTAGGGGTACAAACAATAGTAATTGGGGCCCAGTGTGGTTGTGTACGTGTGATATACATACACTTTTTTTGGATCATATTTTCTATTCCGCTATTTAATCAAAAACCTTTGGGGATCAGTTAAATTGGGGGATAGTCTGTGTTGGTACGTGTGAGAGAGATCCACCTTTCCAAGTTGTTGGGGTTCATCTCATACTTCTGAAGGTTTGAGGGTGCTGCCTGTTCCATACCCCCCCTACTCCTCATCTAGCCTTTTAGGGGTACAAACAATAGTAATTGGGGCCTAGTGTGGTTGTGTACGTGTGATATACATACACTTTTTTTGGATCATATTTTCTATTCCGCTATTTAATCAAAAACCTTTGGGGATCAGTTAAATTGGGGGATAGTCTGTGTTGGTACGTGTGAGAGAGATCCACCTTTCCAAGTTGTTGGGGTTCATCTCATACTTCTGAAGGTTTGAGGGTGCTGCCTGTTCCATACTCCCCCTACTCCTCATCTAGCCTTTTAGGGGTACAAACAATAGTAATTGGGGCCCAGTGTGGTTGTGTACGTGTGATATACATACACTTTTTTTGGATCATATTTTCTATTCCGCTATTTAATCAAAAACCTTTGGGGATCAGTTAAATTGGGGGATAGTCTGTGTTGGTACGTGTGAGAGAGATCCACCTTTCCAAGTTGTTGGGGTTCATCTCATACTTCTGAAGGTTTGAGGGTGCTGCCTGTTCCATACCCCCCCTACTCCTCATCTAGACTTTTAGGGGTACAAACAATAGTAATTGGGGCCTAGTGTGGTTGTGTACGTGTGATATACATACACTTTTTTTGGATCATATTTTCTATTCCGCTATTTAATCAAAAACCTTTGGGGATCAGTTAAATTGGGGGATAGTCTGTGTTGGTACGTGTGAGAGAGATCCACCTTTCCAAGTTTTTGGGGTTCATCTCATACTTCTGAAGATTTGAGGGTGCTGCCTGTTCCATACCCCCCCTACTCCTCATCTAGCCTTTTAGGGGTACAAACAATAGTAATTGGGGCCTAGTGTGGTTGTGTACGTGTGATATACATACACTTTTTTTGGATCATATTTTCTATTCCGCTATTTAATCAAAAACCTTTGGGGATCAGTTAAATTGGGGGATAGTCTGTGTTGGTACGTGTGAGAGAGATCCACCTTTCCAAGTTGTTGGGGTTCATCTCATACTTCTGAAGGTTTGAGGGTGCTGCCTGTTCCATACCCCCCCTACTCCTCATCTAGCCTTTTAGGGGTACAAACAATAGTAATTGGGGCCTAGTGTGGTTGTGTACGTGTGATATACATACACTTTTTTTGGATCATATTTTCTATTCCGCTATTTAATCAAAAACCTTTGGGGATCAGTTAAATTGGGGGATAGTCTGTGTTGGTACGTGTGAGAGAGATCCACCTTTCCAAGTTGTTGGGGTTCATCTCATACTTCTGAAGGTTTGAGGGTGCTGCCTGTTCCATACTCCCCCTACTCCTCATCTAGCCTTTTAGGGGTACAAACAATAGTAATTGGGGCCTAGTGTGGTTGTGTACGTGTGATATACATACACTTTTTTTGGATCATATTTTCTATTCCGCTATTTAATCAAAAACCTTTGGGGATCAGTTAAATTGGGGGATAGTCTGTGTTGGTACGTGTGAGAGAGATCCACCTTTCCAAGTTGTTGGGGTTCATCTCATACTTCTGAAGGTTTGAGGGTGCTGCCTGTTCCATACTCCCCCTACTCCTCATCTAGCCTTTTAGGGGTACAAACAATAGTAATTGGGGCCTAGTGTGGTTGTGTACGTGTGATATACATACACTTTTTTTGGATCATATTTTCTATTCCGCTATTTAATCAAAAACCTTTGGGGATCAGTTAAATTGGGGGATAGTCTGTGTTGGTACGTGTGAGAGAGATCCACCTTTCCAAGTTGTTGGGGTTCATCTCATACTTCTGAAGGTTTGAGGGTGCTGCCTGTTCCATACTCCCCCTACTCCTAGCCTTTTAGGGGTACAAACAATAGTAATTGGGGCCTAGTGTGGTTGTGTACGTGTGATATACATACACTTTTTTTGGATCATATTTTCTATTCCGCTATTTAATCAAAAACCTTTGGGGATCAGTTAAATTGGGGGATAGTCTGTGTTGGTACGTGTGAGAGAGATCCACCTTTCCAAGTTGTTGGGGTTCATCTCATACTTCTGAAGGTTTGAGGGTGCTGCCTGTTCCATACCCCCCCTACTCCTCATCTAGCCTTTTAGGGGTACAAACAATAGTAATTGGGGCCTAGTGTGGTTGTGTACGTGTGATATACATACACTTTTTTTGGATCATATTTTCTATTCCGCTATTTAATCAAAAACCTTTGGGGATCAGTTAAATTGGGGGATAGTCTGTGTTGGTACGTGTGAGAGAGATCCACCTTTCCAAGTTGTTGGGGTTCATCTCATACTTCTGAAGGTTTGAGGGTGCTGCCTGTTCCATACCCCCCCTACTCCTCATCTAGCCTTTTAGGGGTACAAACAATAGTAATTGGGGCCTAGTGTGGTTGTGTACGTGTGATATACATACACTTTTTTTGGATCATATTTTCTATTCCGCTATTTAATCAAAAACCTTTGGGGATCAGTTAAATTGGGGGATAGTCTGTGTTGGTACGTGTGAGAGAGATCCACCTTTCCAAGTTGTTGGGGTTCATCTCATACTTCTGAAGGTTTGAGGGTGCTGCCTGTTCCATACCCCCCCTACTCCTAGCCTTTTAGGGGTACAAACAATAGTAATTGGGGCCTAGTGTGGTTGTGTACGTGTGATATACATACACTTTTTTTGGATCATATTTTCTATTCCGCTATTTAATCAAAAACCTTTGGGGATCAGTTAAATTGGGGGATAGTCTGTGTTGGTACGTGTGAGAGAGATCCACCTTTCCAAGTTGTTGGGGTTCATCTCATACTTCTGAAGGTTTGAGGGTGCTGCCTGTTCCATACTCCCCCTACTCCTAGCCTTTTAGGGGTACAAACAATAGTAATTGGGGCCTAGTGTGGTTGTGTACGTGTGATATACATACACTTTTTTTGGATCATATTTTCTATTCCGCTATTTAATCAAAAACCTTTGGGGATCAGTTAAATTGGGGGATAGTCTGTGTTGGTACGTGTGAGAGAGATCCACCTTTCCAAGTTGTTGGGGTTCATCTCATACTTCTGAAGGTTTGAGGGTGCTGCCTGTTCCATACCCCCCCTACTCCTCATCTAGCCTTTTAGGGGTACAAACAATAGTAATTGGGGCCTAGTGTGGTTGTGTACGTGTGATATACATACACTTTTTTTGGATCATATTTTCTATTCCGCTATTTAATCAAAAACCTTTGGGGATCAGTTAAATTGGGGGATAGTCTGTGTTGGTACGTGTGAGAGAGATCCACCTTTCCAAGTTGTTGGGGTTCATCTCATACTTCTGAAGGTTTGAGGGTGCTGCCTGTTCCATACCCCCCCTACTCCTAGCCTTTTAGGGGTACAAACAATAGTAATTGGGGCCTAGTGTGGTTGTGTACGTGTGATATACATACACTTTTTTTGGATCATATTTTCTATTCCGCTATTTAATCAAAAACCTTTGGGGATCAGTTAAATTGGGGGATAGTCTGTGTTGGTACGTGTGAGAGAGATCCACCTTTCCAAGTTGTTGGGGTTCATCTCATACTTCTGAAGGTTTGAGGGTGCTGCCTGTTCCATACCCCCCCTACTCCTAGCCTTTTAGGGGTACAAACAATAGTAATTGGGGCCTAGTGTGGTTGTGTACGTGTGATATACATACACTTTTTTTGGATCATATTTTCTATTCCGCTATTTAATCAAAAACCTTTGGGGATCAGTTAAATTGGGGGATAGTCTGTGTTGGTACGTGTGAGAGAGATCCACCTTTCCAAGTTTTTGGGGTTCATCTCATACTTCTGAAGATTTGAGGGTGCTGCATGTTCCATACTCCTCTTCCTCATCCTCCCTTTAGGGTAGGAAAAAATTTAATCGGGCCTAGTCTGTGTTTGTACGTGTGAGATACACAGTTTTTTATCCTATTCCGCTATTCAATACACACCCTTTTGGTGTAAAAAACATTAAATTGCGGCATAGTTTGCATATTTGACATTTGCATATATTGTGCCTTGTTGCGCTGTTTTGGGTACTCCACCAACATGGCCAGTGGCAATGACGCCATTCTCAGCTTAACTATCCCACTTCTATGCCTCCTTGAAAAAACAATTTGGGCGATGATAGAAGAGGATGTGGCACAGGATGAGGAGGAGGAGGAGGAGGATGAAGAGGTAACATTTCAAAGGCTTTCAGGGCAGTCATTCGCAAGGGGCTCCGAGGGTGGGTTCCTGCACACACAAACGCCAGGGACACAATTGTCCAGCAGGGGCACAGTTCTGGAGGATGAGGAGGATGAGGAGGAGGAGGAGCTGGAGGAGGAGATGGAACCATGTTCACAGCAGGGTGGCACCCAGGCCAGCTCATGGCCATCACTGGTGCGTGGCTGGGGGGATACAGAGGACACGGACGATACACCTCCCACAGAGGACAGCCTTTCGTCGCCTCTGGGCAGCCTGGCACACATGAGCGATTACATGCTGCAGTGTCTCCACAACGACCGCCGAGTTGCCCACATTCTAACTTGTGCTGATTACTGGGTGGCCACGCTGCTGGATCCCCGTTACAAGGACAACGTACCGTCCTTAATTCACTCACTGGAGCGCGATCGCAAGATGCGCGAGTACAAGCGCACGCTGGTAGACGCCATGCTGCTGGCATTCCCATCTGACAGCGGGGCCACAGTGGAAGCACAAGGCAGAGGAGGAGGAGGAGGAGGTCGCCAACGCAACCAGGGCACCGCCAGCACCTCAGAAGGCAGGGTTAGCATGGCCGAAATGTGGAAAAGCTTTGTCAGCACGCCACAACAAACAGCAGCACCAGCAGCTCAGATGGAACGTCTTAGCAGGAGGCAGCATTTTACCAACATGGTGGAGCAGTATGTGTGCACACGCCTACATGTAGTGAATGACGGGTCTGCCCCCTTCAACTTCTGGGTCTCCAAATTGGGCACATGGCCTGAGCTTGCCCTTTACGCCTTGGAGGTGCTGGCGTGCCCTGCAGCCAGTGTATTATCTGAACGGGTATTTAGCACGGCTGGGGGCGTTATAACAGACAAGCGCAGCCGCCTGTCCAGAGACAATGTGGACAAGCTCACGTTCATTAAAATGAACCAGGCATGGATCCCACGGGACTTTTCCGTACCTTCTGCAGAATAGCAATGGATACCGACCTTACCCACCCATTGTTCCATTTTTGCTCTTTCTCACTCTTTTGGGGTGTACCCTCATTTAAAATTTTTGAAAAGAAGCAGTGTTGGCTACCTCGTCCTCCTCCTCAGGGCCAGATTAATGTAGGGGCTATTGGAGCTGCAGCTCCAGGCCCCTACCTTTTATATAGGCCCCGGGTTGACCATATTCACTGTTACCGCTCTTCTGTCACTTGTAAACACAGAAGTCTGGCTTCTATGCTCGCTTCCCCAGGCAGCACCCTCAGAACCTCCCCACACAGCGTGAAGGCCGGACAAGGAGGGACAGTTGGCGATGCATGGATGTGTTTATGGGCTTCAGAGACAGCATCCCATGTTGAATTAGGCATGCATGGCTGCACCCTTCCTCCTCTGGGTGCATGGCAAGGCACGGCCCTTAAGGCCCTTCAAAATCCTCAGCACCAAGCCCATGATGCTGTTAATCCGGCCCTGGTCCTCCTCCACCGCCGCTTCCACCTACACCGCCCATAGGTGTGCGCAGCCTATTGCATTAAGGTGTGCACCCCAAAGTTGAAATACACATGCATGTGTTTGCCAGCAGGGAGAGTAATGTATCGGGGCCATGTACCTGTAGGCAAGGAGAAATAGAGCAGAGCAGGTCCCAGGGAGATCTTTCCCATCTCCTCACTGGCAATGCTATGTGCCCTAGGTGATTAGGGTGTGCCCAGGCACACCCAGCACACCCTGTGCGCACGCCTATGTCACCGCCACATCCACCACCACCTCAACCTCCCTCCTACTCCATATGGGCCTCGTCCTTCAGAGATGAAGAAGAACATTGTTTTATTTTTCTGTTTTTTTTTGTTGTTTTAAGTTATTTCCCTATCCACATTTGTTTGCAGAGCACTTGCCATGCTCTTAATTACGTTTTGCTGCCATTTGCAGCACTCTAGCCCTTTCCTTTGGTGTTTTAGAGCCATTTTAGTGCCTTAAAGTTCGGGTCCCCATTGACTTCAATGGGGTTCGGTGTCCGGGAAAAGTTCGGTAAAAGTCTGGGACACAGACCCGGACTTTTTTTTAAAGTTCGGCCGAACCCGTCGAACACGGACATCTAGGTGTCCGCTCAACCCTAGTGGTGGACTTACATCAGGATTTACATCAGCATTTATGTTTATTGATTTATAAACGGATATTTTTTCTTTATTAGTGTGTCACAACGGAATAGTGATGTCACCCTCTGAATTTAATTATATTGTGTATTTATGATGTTGGGACACATATTGCATTTTTTTTGACTAATAATATGGTCCTTTGTATTGGAATACATATAACCTACATACATTGAATTTAGTAACACAGTGCAATATGCATATTCCGTTTAATTTTGCATCAGCACTGGTATTATGTGTGATTTGTGAAAACAGCTATGGGAGTTTTGATTTAGATTTTTGTTAGATGCTGAGCACCAAATGCAGTTTTTTCACTATTTAGTTCATATATCTCAAAAGTCCCTTGGCATGCTCAATGCTCATGGCAGTACATACATAAGTATATATATTTACTGCAGAAAATATATGCTCCAAAAAGAAAAAATAATTAAACACGAGGAAGAAAAAAAACACAGCTAAATAAAATTACAAAGAAAATAAAATAATTCTTAGAATATCTTTGTTGGTCTTTCTGTGCATAGTAACAGTTCTATTTAAATATACACTGCTCAAAAAAATTAAAGGAACACCTTGAAAACACATCACATCTCAATGGAGAAAAATATCATGCTGGATATCTATACTGATATGGACTGGGTAATGTGTTATAAATGAAAGGATGCCACATCGTTTAATGGAAATGAAAATTATTAACCTACAGCGGGCTGAATTCAAAGACACCTCAAAAATCAAAGTAAAAAATTGATGCAGCAGGCTAGTCCATTTTGCTGAAATTACATTGCAGCAACTCAAAATGGTACTCAGTGGTTTGTATGGCCCCCACGTGCTTGTCTGCATGCCTGACAATGTTGGAGAATGCTCCGAATGAGATGACGGATGGTGTCCTGGGGTATTACCTCCCAGATCTGGACCAGGGCATCACTGAGCTCCTGAACAGACTGAGGTGCAACCTGATGGTGTCGGATGGACCAAAACGTAATGTCCCAGAAGTGTTCTATTGGATTTAGTTCAGGTGAGTGTGGGGCCATTTATTGGTACAAATTCCTTCATCCTCCAAGAACTGGCTGCGTATTTTTGCCACATGAGGCCGGCATTGTCGTGCACCAGGAGGAACCCAGGACCCGCTGCACCAACGTAGGGTCTGACAATGGGTCCAAACATTTCATCCTGATTCCTAATGGCAGTCAGGGTTCCAAAATCTAGCCTGTAGAGGTCTGTTCGGCCCTCCATGGATATGCCTCCCCAGACTATCACCGACCCACCACCAAACCAGTCATGCTGAACAATGTTACAGGCAGCATAATGTTCTCCGTGGCTTCTCCAGACTATTTCACATCTGTCACATGTGCTCAGGGTGAACCTGCTCTTATCTGTGAAAAGCACAGGGTGCCAGTGACAGACCTGCCAATCCTGGTATTTAATGGCAAATGCCAATTGAGTTCCACTGTGTCGGGCAGTGAGTACAGGGCCCACTAGAGGACATTGGGCCCTCAGGCCACCCTCATGAAGTCTGTTTCTGATTGTTTGTTTAGAGACACTCACACCAGTGGCCTGCTGGAGGTCATTTTGTAGGGCTCTGGCAGCGCTCATCCGGTTCCTGCTTGCACAAAGGAGCAGATACCAGTCCTGCTGATGGGTTAAGGACCTTCTTTGGCCCTGTCCAGCTCTCCTAGGGTAACTGCCTGTCTACCGGAATCTCCTCCATGCTCTTGAGACTGTGGTGGGAGATACAGCAAACCTTCTGTCAATGACATGTATTAATGTTCCATCCTGGAGGAGTTGGACTGCCTGTGCAACCTCTAATGGGTCCAGGTATCCCCTCATGCTACCAGTAGTGACACTGAACTTAAAAACAAATTAAAAACTAGCAAAAAACAGTCAAAAACGTTGAGTAGGGAAAAATATTTCAGTGGCCTCCACCTGTAAAACCATTCTGTTTGGGAGGTCGTCTCATTGTTGCCCATCTAGTGTCCCTGTTGTTAATTTCATTAACACCAAAGCAGCTGAAACAGATTAATAACCTCCACTACTACTTAACTGACCAGAGCAATATCTCAGGAGTTTAATTGACTTGACACTATACTTCAGATTAAAAAGTGTTCCTTAAATTTTTTTGAGCAGTGTATATAAAACTGTGTGCTTATTTATTAATCGGGCTTTCGCAAAAACAGGTTTCCGATTTTCGAACAACATTACCAGGCTTGTGAACAAAGGCATTTACTATAGCACGTCCCAAAAAATAACAGTTGGAAGGCACGGGTAGGTTTCCTAGTCTGGTCATGCTCAGTTGCATCATTACTGAGATGTTTAAACTAGAAGTCAATGCCTGTTTGGATTTTTTGAAAATACAGTACATCACTTTAGAAATACTAATATAGAATTATTTTGAAGGAGTTATTCTTTAAAATGTTCACCATGTGTATAGGAAGTATAAATTGCTTGATATCATGTTTTAAATATGATTTTTCTTTGCTGTGCACCTTTTTCTAGAAGGGGAACTCATTTAGACGGTCACTTCGTTTGGTGCCCATTAATAAATTTGCATTTGTGTCTATTTGTTGACTGAGCGCTTTATTAAATCTCTTCTCCAACTAAAATTAGTCTGTAATGCACAAGTTTTTGAGCTCAATTGGCAACAAGGTGCTTTAGTAAATCAACCCCACCTTGACAAGTATCCATCAGTTTTAATAGATTCACAAAACTATGCCAAAAGGCATCATACTGGATCTACCAGCTCAACTGTCTAACCCCTCATGGAGTAAATTAGGTTATATAACCCTGATAATGAGCCACAACTCTTTGCTTCTCACAGGGTTGCTCCTGATCCATCCCATGACACCCCCCTCCCACCTCATAAACCCCCAACCTCCTTCACTAATTTTTGGTACACTAATTGTCCCATCACATGGAACGTCCATCTCTCATTCAGTCGATTGTCATATCTTCTACATTAAATCTGTCCAATTCCCCAATTTCCATTCCACAAACCCACAACATCCCCTTACGCATTTTCATTATACCAATTGTCCCATTATATCAAATGTACTTAGTCTATCCACTTACTGAATACACTAGAATACCGTCTGATACATCCAATTGAATTTCTCCTTGACACACACTGGTGTTCACAGTCTAACTGGGACTCACAACACTTTACAGTGATCCATTAATAGTCAAGCAGCCACCTGTCAGATTCACCTTCTCCCCAAGCCGTCCCCTTTCGCACCCCTTAGCTAGTTACTCAATCCACCTTCAATCTGTCAAACCCCCCAGCCATGCCCCCCCTGTCAGTATCTCAGTCCAACTCACCATCTGCCAGTCTCCCAGTCACACCTCCCCATCAAAATCGTAAGTCCCTGGTGTGAAAAATCCCCCACATTGGCTGCCTCTGCATCTCACAAGCCATTATCAACTTTCACAAGGTAAACAAACAAATCCTTTTCAGCCTTCTCCTGCTGCCACCAATCCTCTGCTTCCCTCTCCAGTCTAAGCACACCAGCATTCTCCCAAACCACTGTATACCAGCTATCCTCCTTCCACGCACCTTCTTAACCCTCCAGCTGTTCACCTAATTAATTCCCCTGTCTCTTTCCCTGCACCTTCAGCTGTCTCTCCACCTCCCTGACATATTTTTCCTCCCATTTGCCTGCAAAACCTGCTGCTCCTCTTCCAGTCTCCCCTGCTCTTCCTGTCACCATCCAATATAACCACCCACACATTGGTCCATCTCCCATCTATAGATGTTATGTTCCCCCAGAGTACATCTACATTCCAATCACACTGGTCCGCTCAGGCACCATCACACTCCTCTCCACCAGTGTTTTCCTCTACCTCATCCCATTCATCTACAGTAACACTGGTGTTTCCTTCTGCTTTATTCTACTCAAATATTTTTGCTGCTCTCCTTTTTCCCTATCTCACTATCGCCATCGCCCTCTGCTCTCCCAATCCCCTTCTTTAGACTCATCAGATAGCCTCCACCCCCCCCCCCTTACTCCCCCCCTCAATATCAGTTCAAGTGTTATAAAATGTATATCATCTAATGCATTCCAATAGTTCAATACATTCCTTATGGCATTGCATATCAACAAACTTCATGTTCATTTTTTCTACAGAAACTTAGGTACACCTGCAGAGCTCACCCACCATACCTAAAGTATCTCTATTCAGTTTTCTACACTGACACAATCATTTTTTTTAGTATTTTTTTAATTTATGTATTATTGATCTTTTTTTTTTTCATTTTAGATGAACCCAGTGGTGGCTGGTGTGTTGGGGGAGCAGGGGCGCCGCCCCCCCTATCCATGCCTCCGGCCCCCTAATCTACATGGAGGGGCACCGGACTCATGGAGCTCAATGGGGCTTTTTTTTTTCTAATCACCTGATTAGAGCCAGAGGCTCTAATAGGCTTCAGCAAAGGGTGGACCCGGGACACAGAGCAGTGTGCCCCGAGCCCACCCATTGTGTGACAATAGCGAATGAAAATTCGCTACTGTTACACGGATCCTCCTCCTGGCCAATCAGAAAGCGGGTCCGATACGCGCTTCCTGATTGGCCGAAAGGCAAACCCCATGCCATTGGCTGGGGAGGAGGCGGAAGCCGGGAGGACTGAGGACTCGAGGAGACGCCGGAGAAGCCACGAGCCGCCGCTGCCTCCGCACAGGTCCCGTCTCCGCTTTCTTCCAATTAAAATATTAAATGGTAATTTATGTATTCCTGGTTTATCAAATGCACATGTTGAATGTTATTTGGTGGGCATTGTGTTATTGCTGGACAGAGGAGACATGGATGGTGAGTGATCTCAGATGACCGGCAGGGAGCCTTTTACCATTCCGGCTGTTCACCTGGTATGATGGAGAACGGAGAGGGGAGTGTAAACATAGAAGTGCGGAACTCTGGACAGGATGAGGGAACACGGCTTGGGGGGGGATAGGGGGGTGGCGGGGCACCGTGTGGTTTTTGTGAAGCTGCCTGCTAATCAGCCTGTATTGCAGAAATGGGTAGATTAACAATTGTATGAATCCTACCGCCTGGAGAACACGTCCAGATCTTTTGCATGCAGTGCTGTGATCGGGTAGTGTGGTGTGTTCTCTGAGTTCTGATTTTTTAAACCACTCATGTAGAATAAAATTGGAAACATTATGAGGAATTGGCTGCACATGACTTTTTACTGTTTTCCGGTAGAAGTCACTGGCGGCCGGTGTGTTGGGGGCGCAGGCAAACCCTATGGCATTGGCCGAGGAGGAGGCGGGAGGACTGAGGACTTGAGGAGACGCGGCGACTGAAGAAGAGCCGCCGCTACAGGTAAGTGCACTGATCTCGGGGGGGGGCTTGGCACGCTGTTCACTCTGCATTGAAAGGGGGCACGCTGGTCTCTGCATTGAAAGGGGGCACGCTGGTATCTGTATTGAAAGGGGGCACGCTGGTCTCTGCATTGAAAGGGGGCATGCTGGTCACTGCATTGAAGGGGGCACGCTGGTCACTGTGCATTGAAAGGGGACACGCTGGTCACTGTGCATTGAAAGGGGGCCCGCTGGTCTCTCTGCATTAAAAGGGGACACGCTGTGGTCACTCTGCATTGAAGGGGGCACACTTTACCTAGATTACGGAAGGCCCCTTTCACACTTTTGTGACCTCAAAGTCACGCAATTTTTTACTGCGTTTTTTGCCGCAAAGCAATGCCTATTACATATTTCTGTTTGTGCCCCCCCCCCCCAAAAAAATTTTTTGAGCACCAGCCGCCACTGGGTGAACCTACCTCTATGAATTCTCTGCATACAGTTTCAATTTATGAGTTTTATTTGTGAATTTATATTTAATATTTATGAATTAATACATTGTTTTATGTACACTTACACTATATTACCAAAAGTATTGGGATGCCTGCCTTTACACACACATAAACTTTATTGGCATCCCAGTCTGGAAAGGCTGTCCACAAGGCTTAGGAGTGTGTCTATGGGAATGTTTGACCATTCTTACAGAAGCCCATTGGTGAAGTAAGGCACTGCTTTGTGCACTGGTCCAAATCATTTGGTGAAGGGGAGATTATAGTGTGAGGTTATTTTTTAGGGGTTGGGCTTGGCCCCCTAGTTCCAGTGAAGGGAACTCTTAAGACCTCAGCATAAAAAGACATATTGGACAATTCATGCTCCCAACTTTGTGGTATCATTTTGGGGAAGGCGCCCTCCTGTTCCAACATGACTGCGCACTAATGCACAAACAAGGCCCATAAAGACATGAATGAGTGAGTTTGGGGTGGAGGAACTTGACTGGCCTTCAGTCCTGACTCCAACCTGATAGAACACCTTTGGGATGAATAAGAGCGGACACTGCGAGCTGGGCCTTTTTTTCCACATCAGTGCCTGACCTCACAAATGTGCTTCTGGAAGAATGGTCAAACATTCCCATTGTCACACTTCTAAACCTTGTGGACAGCCTGCCCAAAAGAGTTGAAGCTGCATGTGTGTGTATAGGAAGGCATCCCAAAACTTTTTGTAATATAGTGTGGGAACAGTTTGGGGTTGGCCCTTCCTGTTGCAACATGACTGTGCACCAATGCACAAAGCACAGCGCCTTTATAAACAAGGCAGATTGCTGTTTTGTCAGTAGGGCAGGCATTAAAGTATCAATTTCTTCCTCTAGTAAAAGCCCCTCCCGTTGTTTAGTAAAACACAGGCTAGGCACATATTTCACCCTTTGATCGCCCTTGATGTTAACTCCTTCCCAGCCAGCATCATAAGTACAGTGACTGTGCATATTTTTGTCACTGATCACTCTATTAGTGTCACTGGTAGGGATGATCAGACTTTTCAAAAGTTTGGTTCGACCAGAACACCTAAATTTCCCGAAAGTTCGGTTCGGATTACAGAACCCCATTGAAATCAATGGGACCTGAACTTCTGGAATCAAAAAACACCATTTTGAAGCCCTAAAACCCAATAAATGCCCCTAAAAAGTGCTTAGGGTTCTGGGTCATGCCCCAGGGACTATGAATCAGGCAAAAAAAAAGTTCTTAAAAATTGTCCCAAAATAGAGCCAATTATTGAAAAAATTATTGAAAAAAAAATGAGATTTCTTTGGATTTAGTGTACCTGTGAAGTTTCAGCTCTGTAGCATGTCCAGAACCAGAAAAAAACAGGTTATTTTTATTAGAATTTCAGTAGCGCAGGGATGGTGTTACCCTCCTTTCACACCTGGGCGTTTTTCAGGCGTTTTTTGAAGGCGTTTGGAGGCAGGCATGACATCTGAACTTCTGCATAGGGGTATATATATATATATATATATATATATATATATATATATATATATATATATATATATATATATATATATGTATATATATATATATATATATATATATATATATATATATATATATATATATATGTGTGTGTGTGTGTGTGTATATATATATATATAATATATATATATATATTTGTATGTATATTATATTATATATATATATACCCCTAACCCAGAATCTGCACAGTGGGGTCACCCTGGCATGGCAGAGTCAGTTCACCCTAAGCTACACTACGGTCACCCTGACATGGCAGAGTCAGTTCACACTAAACTACATTACGGTCACCCTGACATGGCAGAGTCAGTTCACCCTAAACTACACTACGGTCACCCTGACATGGCAGAGTCAGTTCACCCTAAACTACACTACGGTCACCCTGACATGGCAGAGTCAGGTCACCTAAACTATACTATGGTCACCTTGACACTTAAAGCT
Source organism: Pelophylax lessonae (assembly GCF_965119305.1). NCBI lineage: Eukaryota > Metazoa > Chordata > Amphibia > Anura > Ranidae > Pelophylax > Pelophylax lessonae. The sequence continues at coordinate 501,443,432 of NC_138770.1, read as the reverse complement.
ATCCCTACAAAAACTAGATTTTTGAATCTAACTATAGTGGTATATAGTACCCAAACTACACTGCATATCCCTTTCCTCACACTAATAATTGAAAAATGACACTGTAGCTTTACAAGCAGCAGGAGAAACACAAATGGTTCAACTCTCGTCCACAGCCTCTGTATTACAGTGCTAGAGTTTTGGTGGGGCTATGTTATATACTGGGGGGCGTATGGGGGGCGTATTCACTCCTGATTGGCCTCTGGACCCCATAGTCACTCCAATCACATTTTACTGATTTTTCTGGGCCAATTACGGGCTTTTAAAGCCCAGTTCCTGTCCCATTGCATTTTGGGCGGTTCTGGTGGCTGAATTCCAAACTTTTACCGCAAAAAGTTCTGAATTCGGCCGAATTTCGAACAGCCAATGTTCGGGTCGAACCGATGTTATTTGTGTCAGTTATTGTCCGAATGTCTACTGTGATATTGCAGTCCTGCTATAAGTCGTTGATCACCGCAATTACTAGTAAAGAAATAAAAAATAAATAAATAAAAATATACCATTGCTTGTAGATTGAGTAAGAAAACCCCCGGCTAAAAGGGATAATATAGCGCTTGCTAGTGAATAAATATATCAATCTAAAAATTTAAAAACATAGGGTAAAATATAAATAATATAAATATGCCCTTAAACCGCACAATAAGACAATATTATTATATAAATAACAATTGTGCCAAGTGAAGTCCAAAATAGTGCAATAGTGACTATGTGATAAAAAGTCCAAAATAAAGGTGCCAGGAAAAAGGTGCCAGGAAAAAGGTGCCAGGAAAAGGAAGAGTGCTTGAGGCTGAGTCCTCCAGTGATCCAGGAGATCCAATCACACAGGTGACTCACCAGATGTGATGGGTCTCAAATGTCATATAACAAAGAGACCAGTACTGCTTTATGACCATCCAGGTCAAGGGCGAGATGACTGCTGGGCTCAGGTCCCTCTAGACCGGGATTCCCCCGAGTGTAGATCGAGTTCCCGAGGTCCTCCAATATGGATAGGGAGAGGGAAGAAAGAAGGCTCCGGATGGTGCAATACCGTTAAAAAGTATTGTTTATTGAATAAGGTGATCAAACATAGATAAAATAACTTTAAAATTGTGCTAGCTGTCCTCCGGTAACTGCCTGTAGCGTGGAAAGCGGTTTTGCGTTCCAAGCCCGACTTCCGGATTGACGGCGTGCGTTCCACCTGACGCGCGTTTCGTCAGAGCATATGACGTCTTCCTCTGAATGATCTACACTCGGGGGAATGCCAGTCTAGAGGGACCAGAGCCCAGCAGTCATCTCGCCCTTGACCTGGATGGTCATAAAGCAGTACTGGTCTCTTTGTTATATGACATTTGAGACCCATCACATCTGGTGAGTTTACATCTTATTTCTCCTTCGAGAGTCACCTGTATGATTGGATCTCCTGGGTCACTGGAGGACTCAGCCTCAAGCACTCGCACTTTTTCCTGGCACCTTTATTTTGGACTTTTTATCACATAGTCACTATTGCACTATTTTGGACTTCACTTGGCACAATTGTTATTTATATTATAATATTGTCTTATTGTGCGGTTTAAGGGCATATTTATATTATTTATATTTTACCCTATGTTTTTAAATTTTTAGATTGATATATTTATTCAGTAGCAAGCACTATATTACCCCTTTTAGCCGGGGGTTTTCTTACTCAATCAACCTCATCTATAGCAGCTGCTCTGTTATTTATTGTCATTTATATCAATACACATTTTAATAGGTACTCCTAGGCGCGAGGCATATTCTTTGAATATATACATCTATTGCTTGTAGATGCTATAACTTTTGCACAATCGATATATGCTTATTGGGATTTTTACCAAATATATGTAGTATATTGGCCTAAATTGATAAAGAAATTTATTTTTTTTGATTTTTTTGTTGGATGTGTTTTATAGCAGAAAGCAAAAAAATACATATATATTTTTTTTAAATTGTCTGCCTTTTTATAGCCATAGAGGTGTTCAAATACCATCAAAAGAAAGCTCTAATTGTGTAAAAAAAATACATACATTTTATTTGGGTACAGAGTTGCAAGACTGTGCAAGTGTCAGTTAAAGTAACGCAGTACCATTTCATAAAAAATGGCATGGTCATGAAGGGCGGTAAAGCTTCTGGAGGTCAAGTGGTTAAGTATAAGCTGAGCCAGGGTAGTGTAATTTCAGCCTTATTTCCCCCACCCAGGTAGTCTAGGTGCAGTGTACACCGTGCCACTGACATAATCAATTGTGTGCCACTGCACTAGTATATACTGAAGTGCTTTTTCAAACACAAGTACAACTTATGGGTGTATATAAAAAATATATTATGTTAATTTTTTTGCAAAAACCTATACGCTGTACTGGTGGTTACAATAGCAGCACCGTATACATGAGCACAGTGGTGCACAGCCATTCATGTCAAAAACACCTACACCTGTGCTGCCTGGGTGGAGAAAATTTGCTGGCAAATTATATTGAATCAGCTTAGTCATCCTATGTGCAAGAGTCCATATAGGAGAATAATTCTGAGACAAATATTAGGCCTAGCTCAGCCAGAAATATTACCTAAAACTGCATTGTTTGAGACTCAGGTTTTAAAAAATGCACATATTTGCAATACAGAATCTAATTTTTCTTAATAGGAGAAACATTCAAAGCCAGAATTTCAGCTGCTTTCAGCCAGAACTGTGAATAACGAATGTATTTTCTAGGTACAGTAAGAAAATCAAATAGAGTAGCTAAAAATAATGTGTTCCATTTTTAATAGGAGGTAATCTTGAAGAGAGGGATTATTCCAATTTCAGCTTGATAAAAGAAATTAGGATACCACATGTTATTTGGACGGACACGCTTAACAAACTCATATCCTTTTCCATGGGAGACAATTTGAGAGGCAGAGCATTTGCATATTTCAGCCCCAATATTTCAGACCCCAAATGTTTTCAAAAGGAGGATGTTTCATGGTCTATGCTATTACAAGGGATGTTGTTCATCCCTTGTGTCAGCTATATACTTGATCCAAAAAAATCTATTAAAGGTACAGTGTAAAAAAATGTAAATAAAATATTGCGCATGTAGGTCACGCATGCATATGTAAATGATGATCAAACCACACACTTGAAGTTTTGCAGTGAACATCAGAGCAAAAGCAATAAATCTAGCACCAGACCTGTGTAACTCTGAACTGGTATTCTGTACAGGCTTTTAAAGAGTTGCCTATGGAGAGTTTTAGGTACCATAAATTGGCGCTGTTTCATGGGCGTAAGTAATTTGAAAGTATGACATGTAACGTATCTATTTACTTGGTGTAACATCATACAAAAGTGGTTATTTTCTTATGTTTGTGTTTACTAACAGTCATTAAAGTGTATTTTTCCCTGAAAATATGCGATTGATAAACTACTGCGCAAAATATTGTGCAATAACAACTGTTTTATTTTCCAGAGTCTCTGCCTAAAAAGAAAAAAAAATGCTGATTTTTACATGTACAGCAAAAATATCAGAATTGGCTTAGACTGGAACTCGTTGCTTGCTCTGCAGTGTGTGTCCTCTGGCAGGAAGTATTTGACACTGTATGTAAAATACCTTGACTGACTCCTCCATGCTTGCTGGTAGGGCAACGACAGGAGTAATTGTGGAAGAGGAAACAGAACAGGGAGCTTTAGCAGTTGCTGATGACTTCAATCTACTCTTCCCCTGGAGACAGAGGAGGTGGATGATACAGGCTTTGTTAACCAGTTTATGAAATCCTTCATGTGCTCTGGGTGTATAGCACCTCTGCTTCTGAGTGCTGCACCTAGCCACCCCTTTGGCCTGTGGATATGGATAGCTGCATTGGAACAACCTCTGCCTTTCCGTATGGCCTCCCAAACATGATGATATTAACATGGTACTTTTTTCTTCCTTTATTAGTAGCTATGGCAATGGCTGTATGTAGGGGTTGTGGTGCTTAGGTGTTCTGGAAACTGCTGTGTTTTTGCAAACTAAATTCCACTGGTTTGTCTCTGGATTTTTCTGTTCTGACCTTCAACTGTGATCTCGCTTTATTCTGACCTTGGCTTTTTTTTCTACTGTTTCCTAACTTTGTCTTGCCAATTGACCCTGTTCCTATTTACCCATTGCTGACCTCTGTTTGCTTCCTGACCATGATACAGGTGATTACCCATACCTGAGATTAACTTGCTTTTTGACCATGATCCTACATGATCTATCTGTTGCTGACCTTAGCTTGCCTCGTGACCACACCTCCGCTTTACATCATGTCTGATATCTTTCTTCTAGGTTGTCAGCCACTGACTAGTTCAGACTCTGCCTCCAACCTATTATGGGTTTGTGTGTCCATGTTAGCTGTTGTACTATTCTGTCTTTTGTGGTCTACAGTCTACAATAGCACCTCTCTGCCAAGTTATCTACCAGAACTGATCCTCGGTGGACTGAACTCTCAACACCCATGTCACTTTGTGCCCTTTCACTCCCTTTTACCATTTTCAGGGGTGTTTGGGCCAGAGCTGTAATGAAAGCCCTCTTTTCACTCAGACTTTAACCAGGTACTTGATCACAACCAACAGGAACACATGGAAGGAAATGCTGGACACTGGCTCAGTGGCTCTCCGTGGCTCCAGCCTGCAGTGCCTGTTGAAGTAAAGCTGGCCATATATGGGTCTTTTTTTTTTTTCATTTTACCAAAAAAAAAAAAAAAAAAGAAACTAACAGATTCCTCCATCCACATAAACAAGGTGTCCCCCCAGCCAGGACATTGTAATCTGACAGCAGGACCCACCACTGTCAGAATACACTGATCATCAGCCATAACAAATTGGCTGAAGCCACTGATCAACAAACATTTCCAAATTGTCCCTTTGACACAATTTGATCAAATAAAGTACTGCTTCTGAGCAGCGACAGCCACACAATGATCAAAATTTGGTCCCTGCTGAAACATTTGAATTTCAATCCATCTATGGCCAGCTTTAGTTCCAATTCTATAGAAAACTGTGGACTTCAGCTTTAAATTACATGCCAGCAAATCAAATTTCTTTATTCACCCTGCCAAAATCCATCTTCACTTCAAGTTTCAGTTTTTCTCTGTCTCTCCTGTCTTTATGTCCGCTAAAATGAACCCTTAAAGTTCCAATAGTGTTTCTATTTTAACTGACAGGCAAGAGCTATAAAACAGTGACATCTGGAACTCTTTTTGAGATTTTAGCATTTGCTAGTCAATGAAAACATTGAGAAGAAAAGCATGATTAGGTACTGTATATGCACACATTTCAAAACTACGTTATCACAGCACTGCCAAGGAAAACACTTGAATGCTTCTCTGTCTGTACTGGAGCTTCAGTGGAGGAAAAGAAAGGTATCATCCCACAGTACAACTCAAAAGATCATATATTGATTAATACTTACCAGAATAATTTTGTGTGGCCAGAAAGTGAGTGACATGCTTAATGAATGCTAGCTGGCTCATTTATAAAGAGGAGTTGATATAACCATCAGCTCTCTGTTTTACTTCACTCAACTACACACACCATGGTCCTCATTTTACAACCCATTAATAAAAGGCAGACTGCATTGTAGAGATTGTGATACTGTAGTTCTCTCTGCTTTACAGACAAAAGAGGGAGTTCTGTGATGTGACAGGCCATATAAACATGCTCTTCTCCTGGATTTTTTTTTGGTTGTCTGTTCTCTCCTGTTTAATTATTAACTGGCAGCTTCAAACTCCCAAAGCTGGGAGAGTGCCACTTAAGGACCAGGCCTATTTCTGACACTTGTTTACAAGTTAAAATCAGTATTTTTTGCTAGAAAATTACTTACTTAGAACGCCCAAACATTATATATATATATATATATATATATATATATATATATATATTTTTTTTTTTTTTAGCAGAGACCCTAGAGAATAAAATGATAAAATGTAGATTGTTGTAATACTTTATGTCACATCGTATTTGCGCAGCGGTCTTACAAACGCAATTTGTTTGGAAAAAATAAAAAAATTTAAATTAAAAAATATGACAACAGTAAAGTTTGCCCAATTTTTTTCTATAATCTGAAAGAGAATGTTCCGCTGAGTAAATTGACACCTAACATGTCATGATTCAAAATTGCACACGCTCGCGGAATGGTGACAAACATTGGTACTAAAAAATCTCCATAGGCGACGCTTAAAAAATTTCTACAGGTTACAAGTTTAGAGTAACAGAGGAGGTCTAGGGCTAGAATTATTGCAAAAGATCGCGGTGATATTTCACATGTGTGATTTGAACACAGTTTACATATGTGGGCGTGACTTGCGTAAGTGTTCGATTCTGTGCGCAAGCTCGGAGGGACGGGGCGCTTTTAACTTTGTCGGTGTTTAGGGATCTTGTTACTAAGGATATTGAAGACCTCCCAATTAAGAAGTGTGGTATGGACTCGGCATTTAATCGAGGACTCAAATCGCTTAAGGAAAGAACGGACATTATGGTTAGACCAGCCGATAAGGAGCGGTGGGATTGTCATAATGGACTCCACCGCCTATGATACAGAGATGCAGAGGCTTCTGTCCGATAGGGAAACCTATATCCCTTTAAGGGGTGATCCTACCAAGCGATATAAGCGGGAACTTGTAGATTTGGTCCAAACGGGTTTTGATAGAAGGTTATTGACCAAGAAAGAAAGGGAATTTTTAGTACCCTCGGCTCCCAGGATCCCTGTAATTTACTTTCTGCCGAAAGTGCACAAGGATCCTGTTTGCCCACCCGGGCGGCCTATCATCAGTGGGATAGATTCCATCACCTCCCGGGTGGGCCGATATATTGATCATTTTCTGCAGCCAGTGGTCACGAAGTTGCCCTCTTATTTGCGGGACTCGATGCAGATGATTAATGATCTTCAAAATATTACTTGGAGTGAGGGTTATATAATGGTTACAGCGGACGTTTCATCTCTATACACCATTATTTCTCATCAACATGGAAAAGAAGCTGTCTCTTTCTTCTTGGAAAGGGGTAGCTTGTTGAGCCTGCAAAGAGAATTCATTCTTACACTCCTTGACTTTGCTATGACCCGGAACTACTTCTGGTACGGCAGCCAGTTCTACTTGCAGAATAGAGGGGTGGCCATGGGGGCTAAGTTTGCCCCCAGTATGGCTAACCTTTTTATGGGCAAGTGGGAGGAGGATGTTGTCTTAGGTGTGCCTAGGCCGGAGCTTGTGCTCTGGCGTAGGTACATAGATGACATCCTCTTCCTATGGAACGGTAGCCCGGACTCATTGTCGTGCTTTATGGCAGATCTTAATGCAAACGAGAGGGGTATTAGCCTTCAGTTTGAGTCCAGTAATACAGAGATTCATTTTTTGGATCTGCGTATTCGTGTGGAGGAAGGACAGATTCTCACCTCAACATTTTTTAAGCCGACTGACAGGAACGGATTCATAGACACCACAAGTTGCCATCATAAGGCGTGGTTGGAGTCCGTTCCTGTCAGTCAGTTTCTACGTTTGAAACGCAACTGCTCGCGAAGCAGCAGGATTTTTTAGGCGAAGCAGAGGTGCTAAAGAATAAATTTCTGGAGAAAGGCTATGGAGAGGCGGTTTTGAATGACGCCATCACTCGGGCTGATAGGAGGGTCAGAGATGACTTGTTACAGCCCAGAGTTAGAGACGGTGGTGGAAAGGCATTTGATTTTGCTTTTTTCTCCTCATTCTCTACGCAATATTTCTCTGTGAAAAAAATCTTGCGTCGACATTGGCACATTCTGCAGAATGACAATGTATTGGGTTCATTAATACCACAACAACCTCAGGTCATTTACAGGGGAGTCCCACCCCTAAAACTTCAGGTAGCCCCGAACATTAGGGACCCCCCAAAGAAGGTGTCCTTCTTCCAGCAGAAGGGGGGTTTCTATAGATGCAGAAAATGTGCGATTTGTCAACTCAATAAAGAAAGGAGAAGATGTGTTGAGAGTTTTACTTCGGGCTCCACAGGAGAGGAATTTAAGATTAAACCTTTTATTTCGTGCTCCACCACACACGTGGTTTACTTGATTCGTTGCCCGTGTGGCCTTGACTATGTTGGCCGCACCATCCGAGAGCTCCAAGTGAGGCTCAAGGAGCATGTGGCCAGCATAGTCAAGGGCTGCCCCAAGCACAACGTATCGCGTCATTATGAAAAGTTCCATAACAGAGACCCTACTGGGACTTTGTTTTTGGGGATAGACAGATACGTTGGGAATTGGAGAGGCAGTAATATGACACGTGGAGTTTCGAAACTTGAGACTAATTGGATTTTTAAGATGAGGTGCCATACCCCTAGGGGGTTGAATATTGAGTGGGACCTCAATGCCTTTATTAAAAATTCCTGACACATTTCTTAATTCCACATTTTTTACCTTTTTAATTCCGCTTATTCCCATAGTCTTAATATATTGCAGCTTACACGTTGTATTATTTATTTTTATTTCTCTTATTGTTCAATATGTGTGTGTATGGCTTTTAATTGTAATGTTTGCAGCATGTTCCGCTATATGCCCACTAGATGGCGTCGTTTTCTCTACTAGTGGACGGTTCTACTGACAGTATTAATGTTAATCTTATATTCTGTTCGTTATGCCTATTGTAATATATATGGCCGCATGAATATTTTAGATCTGGCATGTAATGCGAATAAAAGATGGGTTTATTCCCTTCATATATACTATTAGTTGCACATCCTGCTCACTTCCTGGTTGTGGAATGCAGGTGACTTCCTGTCTCCGGGTTAACTTCCGGTTTTCGGGGTTGACTTCCGGTTTCCGGGTCACTTCCGGTTCCGGGGTCAACTTCCGGTTTCCGGGTCACTTCCGGTTTCGGGGTCGACTTCCGGTTTCCGGGTCACCGTCCATATCCGCTCTCTCCCCATTGGTATTTAGAGCTGTGACGACTGCCGGACCGCGCCCCTTGAAGACGTTCAGTGTAACGAAACGTACGTCGGGCGGTCACAGTGGACACGCTCGCCCACAGTGAGGAGACGTGGCGGCCATCATTTTGGTGGAATGCCGTGGCGGAACATGCTTGGAAACAATTTGGACTGCTTTACATGCTCGTTATGATTGGATCCTTGTAAGTGTTTTTAATCTATTATTTTGATCTGGTTAATAAATGGTCTGCGCTATGATACTGCTTTGTGCTTCATTCCCTACATACCTGTGACTACTGACCTGAGACTTCCAGAGAAGGACGCATATTATCCAGGATACATATCGAGTCCTACTGAGTCTATTTTTGGCATTTGGGATCTCTGTCATGGGGATCATCGTTATGTGGTAAGGGTCAGTGTGAACTGGGTGTCTGGTGGTGGTATCACGGATTCGCTACATTTTTCATCTGATAATATTGGGACTTTACATGGACTTTTTAATCTTTCTGAGAACTTTTTACTGATGATTAGCGCTACATTGTTCTTATATAACAGTAAAGTTTGCCCAATTTTTTTCTATAATCTGAAAGAGAATGTTCCGCTGAGTAAATTGACACCTAACATGTCATGATTCAAAATTGCACACGCTCGCGGAATGGTGACAAACATTGGTACTATAAAATCTCCATAGGCGACGCTTAAAAAATTTCTACAGGTTACAAGTTTAGAGTAACAGAGGAGGTCTAGGGCTAGAATTATTGCAAAAGATCGCGGTGATATTTCACATGTGTGATTTGAACACAGTTTACATATGTGTTCGATTCTGTGCGCAAGCTCGGAGGGACGGGGCGCTTTAACTTTTTTTTTATTATTATCTATTTTATATTTTATTTTTATTTTTTTTTACACTGTCCCTTTATGAAAAAAAAAAAAAAGTGATCACTTTTAAACATCCCTTGTAAAAGAAATAAGCAGGAAAGGTCCTCTTTAATGTGAGATCTGGGGTCAAAAAGACAAAAGAAAAAAAAAGGGGCCCTTTAAGGCTGCTGGGAGGAAGCGACGTATGACGTCGCTCTGGTCCTCGAAGGCCATAGAGTCGAGTGGGGGCCATCTTGCTCTCACTCGAACTTCCTACCTAGAGCTTGAAAGGACCAGATCGTTTTCCCCACTACCGACGGCTCCGGTAAGCGGGGAAAATGACCGGGAAGCTGTGGAAGGAGGGTGGACACCTCTACCGCCACCCATAAAACCCCTTTTATGTGAAAGAGGACCGCCAGCCGTGTAGAAAAATACTGTGGTTATGGCAGCTACCTGCTGCCATAACACCGGTATCTAATGTCAAATACTGACGTAAATTCATGGTTGGTGGTCCGGAAGTTGGTAAAACACATTGTTGTGCTTTATGAATGTGCAATCTTTTATTTTTATACTGCAGTTTGAACAGAGTATGACCATACTGCTGCTATTTTAAAATTAAGCACATAGAGTGCTGTGATGTCTAGACAGTACCTTCTCTTGGGGGGCATTGCCAGCGGTGGAGATGTGAGCAGCGCGGCTTTAGAGCTCTTTAGAGATCCTTCTGCAATCCTGCTCCACTTTTACTTCATACTGTTCAGGCTTACTGCCAGCTCCACTCTGACACCCGCATCATGGTTAAAATCTGCTCCCAGGGCCCGAAATCCTTCGGTAATGTCCCACATTGGCCTGGCCGCGAGGACTCCCAAGATGGTGCCGGCTTCCCCTCACTGCTATCACTGCTGCCCAGAGAGAACCAGTGGTGTGCCTCACAAGGGGGAACTCAGATACCGACACCATCCACCAGGCAAGTTACTGTGAAACCAAAACCCAGCCCCCTTCAATCATTAGGGAACACTTTGCAGACTCACATGTGGCCTCACAGAGGCCTTCCATGACTCCTCCGCATCTTGGTGAGGAATCCAACCCTTGGGAGGCTGAGGGGGCATGGAATGAGGGAACAGAGGCTGTGCACTCTGCACAGGAGGAGAGGGCTGAGGAATAAGAGGTCACAGAGGAAAATGATCTCACTTTGAAACACATTATGAAGGCTAAACATTCCTGCCAAGCTGCATTGACAACCCAGATAAAGACAGTCAGACTAGATTTGTCTATTGTCAAACATGACATGCAGAAGATATGTTCTAGAATTTCTATAGCCGAACAACAAGTTTGTGATGTTGAGGACACGATTAACCATTTAACTGTTGATATGAGATGTCAACAGCGAGATCTTGAGGAACAACCTGCACTTTATTGGATTTCCTGAAAGTCAGAAAGTAAAGACCCAGAGGATTTTCTGGAAAATTGGCTAAAATCTACAATAGGAGCAGATCACCTTTCCCCGCTGTTCGCCATTGAAAGAGCTCATCGGGTCCCCATGTGCGCTCTTCCTTCTGGGGCACCCCCGAGACCTCTACTAGCAAAACTGCTTCATTTCAGAGAAAAAGAGAACATTTAAAGAGTGGCCTGTAATCTTTCGGATCTCATATTTAATGGTACCCGAATCCCTATCTTCCCAGACTACTCTGCAACTACCCAGAAGCAGAGAACTGCCTTCAACGCAGTTAAACATCGGCTTCAAGACAAGAAACTTACAGTATGGTATACCCAGCCAAGCTACGGGTGATCAATGATGGCAAAGTCCACTTCTTTCTCTCTCCAACTGAGGCCTCGGAGAGGCTTGATGGATTGGGCTGACAACCTTTTCCCACTCGCTGTTATTAGATATATTTTAACACTGATACTCATGCCTCTCACAGGTCATTAGACCTATACCACTATTCTTAGAGCCAGTCCCAGCACATTTTTGCCCTCTTAAGGGCTCTGAGATTATGACTTATACAGCAGGTGCAAACACTTAAACTCGAACCGCACCCTATCCATCCTTTCTGGTTTTTCACTTTGACTTTATTGAGTGACTCAACGTTTTTTGTTCTATTTTAGTTGGGGAGACTCCCCTCTCGCTAGTTTAAATCTGGCATAGTTATACCACCAAGGGATGTAAGAGTTTATGGTAAAAAGCTCTCTGCAATTTTTTTGGGCAGAGGGTGGGTGGGGGGGAAAATTAATTGTTGTTCTATTCTATTCTCTGGTTTCTGATGGCGGCGGGGCACTCCAGGCACTCCAGGTATGAGGTTCTTCCCTCCAAGTGTATCTTTGCTCATTATGGGTCGGGGCCTTTCTTTAAGCCGTTGTTTGAATAAGCTGTATCATGAGTCTTAAATTTCTAACCTGGAACGTCCAGGGTTTGAATTAAAAAATCAAAAGGTCCTTGGTACTAGAATATTTTAAACTTATGAAAGCTAACATCCTCCTTCTGCAGGAGACCCATTTGATGGACTCCAGAACGAGGGCATTGAAGAGACCCCGGATTTGTTCATGCGTTTCATGCTACATGCTCGATATACTCCAGGGGGGTGTCCACACTGATTACTAATGATTGCAAATTGTGGAAGTAAAAACTGACCGCTCTCGGTGCTATGTTATAGTAGTGTTAACCTATATGAATCAGATATTTATGATTGCAAACTTGTATCTTCCCCCACCTGTTGAGATGCAACGTCTAAATAATTGTATGCTGGCCATCCTCTCAATAGCTCAGGAGACCATTATTATAGGTGGAGGTTTCAATGCTGTGTTGCATCCTGTCTTGGACAGACTAAGCTGTACAGCGCGATCTGGCAGATTGGGCAGCAGCATACAATTTAGTGGAGACATGGCACTGGAAATACCCAGCACGTAGAGAATATTCCTGTTATTCTGATTCTCATAGATCCTTTTCCAGGCTGGATATGTTCTTTACAACCCCAGATTTACTTCCTAAACTCACTGATGTGAAATATTTACCCAGAGCGATCTCTGATCATTCACCCCTGGAGCCGGATCTATTGGTGGCCAGACCCGCGTCACAGGTGGTGTGGCGCATGAGCCCGTATTGGTTGATGGAACCTATGGTTTTGGGTACAGTATGTGTACTGAAGCTATCTCACATTTTTGGACTGGAAACGAGGGGGAGGTTTCTGATCAGATCCGCTGGGTTGCCTTTAAGGCAGTAATGAGAGGAGCTTATATCAGAAGAGTTACAGCTCAACGCATAAATAGAAGAGCTGGCGGATGCTCTGAATCAAGCCGAGAGGTCATATACCCTAGATCCCACTCCAGGACAAATATCAATTTTGGAAATCAACGCAAAGAGATTATAAACTTGCCCTGGTGGGTAAGACCCAAAAGAGGCTTTTTTATCAGTCACAGAGAATTTTTGAATCTGGGGATAGGACTAGGTGGCTTCTGGCCTTCCTGGCGAAGCCCATTCCAGACACTGTAACCATTGCCACTATCTATGATCAAAATAATATGCCTCATTCATCACAGGAGGGAATAATGCAATCCTTCTTACAGTTTTATACTAACCTTTATGCATCTCAGGCCCATTATACCCCCCCTCCCTGGAATTGTATGAATATGTAGACACCATTCTATTTTGTAAACTTACCCAGACTCAGAGCGCCCTACTGGTGGAACCAATCACAGTGGTAGAAATAGAGCTAGCACTCAAAACTATCCCCAAACATAAAACCCCAGGGCAAGACGGCTTCCCGGTGGAATGGTACCTGACACATAGGGACTTTTTGCTGCCCTGTTTGCTGGCCATATACAAGTCTATCTATGACACCGGACAACTGCCAGAATCATTGCGGTAGGCCCTCATAGTTTTGATTCCCAAACCAAACAAGGACTTAATGTATTGTGATACCTATAGGCCGATTTCACTAATTAATGTAGACCTCAAAATCCTTTCCAAAATTCTTGCATTGAGACTCAATAAGGTGATTACGGCTATAATCTGAGCAGACCAAACAAGTTTTATCCAATATATTAATATCCATAGACTATTTACTAACATCCAGGCTCCGAATGCCTAGGGCAGGACACACAGAAGTTCTTTGATTCGGTCGAGTGGCTCTATCCGTTCTACGTGTTGGAAAAGTTTGGCTTCGGTAGAGTTTTTCTCATCTGGATCAAAATCTTCCCAACGTGTGCAACCCTAAGTGGTGCATACTGGGGATCCTGGAGGACATAAATCTCTGATCCTGTCAAACAATTCCTTAGGCTCCTCCTATTCTATGCTAGAAAGGTGGTGGTGATGCAGTGGATTTATTTATCAATTTCTGGAAGAACTTCATTAATCAGGAACTACCACTTTACTAATTAAACAGAATGCCCAGAAAAAAATTAATAAGATCTGGGGTAGGTGGGCAGCTACAGTTGGAACCTGTGAGATTGGGGAAAACTGACCTCTTGCATGTTATCATGGTGGTGAGTAATATTGCAGCTACGGAGTAAGTAAAATATCAAGAAAATTACTTTTGTATGTGGGAGAGTGTGTGAGTGTTCGTAACCTATACCTGGACTTGTATACCATGACTTAGAGTCTTTCACCATCTAGACCACTATTCTACTAGTTTGAGTTCTATGAAGTTTTATTGACCATTATCCTATTACAGTATGTGTAGCCGGTTAATATACACTTTCTCAAATATATGACAGCACATGGTTTTTCCATGTTTTTTTGTCAGTTGTTTGTTCCAGACCTAATCCTCGAAAGACCCCTTTTATTTTTTTATTTTTGTTACACTGTATAAGATATATGCAATAACTCCTGTATGATGTGCTGTTAATAACTGGGAAAATTTATTAAAGACAAAGTTTAAAAAAAAAAAAAAGACAGTACTCCTCTTACTATTATCTTTCAGCATTCTTTTGAAAGATACAGTAATATATGCCCTGCACATAAATATTTTCTATGTACTTTTGCACCTGGGTAAATTATTGCTTTTTTGGGTGCATGTTGTAAAAAATGACTGAAGATAAACATTTTTAATGTTTACTATTATATGTACAAAACTAAATATGTTATTTCTTCTGCGGGATTTTTTGAGCATGCATTAAAGTGATACTAAAGTCTCGTTTTTTTTTTTTTTAGTTAGAGATAATAAACATGTTATACTTACCTGCTCCATGCAGTGGTTTTGCCCAGAGCAGCCCCGCTCCTCCTCTTCTCGGGTACCTTTTGGTGCTCCTGGCCCCCCTCCTGTTGAGTGCCCCTACAACAAGCAACTTGCTATGGGGGCACCTGAGCCGAGCCACAGCTCCCTGTGTACATTCAGACATGGAGCCGCATTCCGGGCCCGCCCCTTTTTTCTCCTCAATGGCTGACTGACTTTGATTGACAGCAGCGGGAGCCAATGGTGCCGACTGCTGTCTCAGCCAATGAGGAAGGAGGCAGCTGATACACTTCTACAACATTTCTGGATCTAGATGGACCTCAGGTAGGTATTTGAGGGCCTGAGGGGGGCTTCTGCACACAGAGGTATTTTTATCTTAATGCATAGAATGCACTAAGATAAAAAAAAAAAAACCTTCCGCCTTTACAACCACTTTAATCTCACAATTTATTTTCTACTGAATATATCTATTTTTGAAGGTTATTAACCCCTTGGCTGATTGGCTTTTAGACTTACTGGGAACCAAGGGATGGATTGTAATGCACCGCAACCCCTTAATCAAATTAGCCACTCACACATTTCACTATGCTGGTTCTTCATCACCCTCTAGATATATTTTCAAGGTTGACATCTCTGTAAATCCACCACGTGAAAAGCCACTTAGCCCTTGCTGGAGTGATGCATGTTGACAATAATTGGCTGCAAACAGGCTGCAGAAGAGGAGCAGTACAGAGTTGCAACAAAGGTATTTTTTTGTTTTTTATTTTTTATTATTCCCAATGCTTTCGCAAACAATGTGCAATTCAGTTAGGGTTTACATATACATCTATATATGGTGGTCAGTGAATAGTAAATAGAGAATCATTTTTTTTTTTTTTTTGGCATACTGTGTATGCTTAGCATTTCATTTTGATATGCATAGTATACTGAGAAACCTATTTATAAATGAATACACTGAATAAAAATTAATGAGAGCTTTCATTTGCTTAGTTTTTTTAAAGGTTTAGTCTTTAGCACTGCCATTCTGATCCTGGCTTTATTAACTAAATCATTAAGTGGAAGTAAACCCATAAATTTAACAGTTTCAAAAAACAGTTACAATGTAACTGTCACATTGGTTGTGCTCTCAACCAAACTATCAAAACATCCAATGGCTGGTGGCTAACTGGTCACATGTGCAGGATCATGGCAATTGAAGTTCAAACAGAGGCCAAGATGGCAGCTTTCTTGGCTGAAAACAATAGGAGGGTATACTTCCACATTAGGCTGAAACAAACAACGAGTCTGGGATGTCTAAATGCCTGCATGCTTGTTACAGGTGAGTAACCTAAAAGGTAGTGATGCATGGATCAGGATAACATTCCTGGAACCAACGTAAAACATTTAATAAATGGCATATACTATATATTTTTTTTCCATAAACCATATTTTTACACGTACATTTACTTCACATTTACCCTTTAAATATTTCTCTGTTACAGCTGAATTACCTCTGGAAATTGGTATTTTATCATTCCACCCCTTTTAAAAAGCTTTTACCGATATGTTTTATTATTTACTTCACAAGTAGTGTTGAGCGAACACGGACTGTATTATTCGTGTTCGTACCGAATAATTGGATTTTTTGTACCCGAACACGGACACGGACACTTTACTGTATGTTCGGGTAAAAATCCGTGTTCGGTCGTTTTATTTCCGGGTTTTGCATGCTTTGGCGCTCTTTTCATGGCGGGCTTTCAACAGCCAATCAACAATCGTTTAACTGGTGTGCCTTAAGCCATCCCAGCCATGCCTGCAAATGTCTCAGTAGCTGTGATTGGCCGTCTGAAGCATGTGACCAAGTCTTTATAAGTTCGAGGCAGCCGCAGCGGCGTCATTATGCTGCTTAGATTCAGGGACAGAGCACACATCAACGTGCTGGCTGCTGATTAGGGAAAGATAGGCAGGAAAAAACCATTTGTGTCCGGATAGAATTGAGGGACAGGTCGGAGTGTTTAGGCAGGGCGAGTTGTAGGCATTTTAGGGATAGAGTCTGCTGAATTATATAGGGTCAGTGTCTTCTACAAACTACAATCGATATTGCTGTGTGGGGGGTGGGGTCTGCACTCAATCCTGATCTACGATCTCTTCTCAATCCTGTTAGGGACAGAGTCTGCTGAATTTTAGGGAAACTGTGTTCTACAAACTACAATCGATATTGCTGTGTGGTGTGGGATTGGAGATAGGCAGGTGTCAGTGATCCACATCCATTTTTCTGTGTGTGAGCTGCAGTGAACACAATCTTTTTGGGCTGCAGTGAACACAATCTTTTTGGGCTGCAGTGAACACAATCTTTTTGGGCTGCAGTGAACACAATCTTTTTGGGCTGCAGTGAACACAATCTTTTTGGGCTGCAGTGAACACAATCTTTTTGGGGTGCAGTGAACAAAATCTTTTTGGGGTGCAGTGAACACAATCCTTTTTGGTGTGCAGTGAACACAATCTTTGTGGGGTGCAGTGAACAAAATCCTTTGTGGGGTGCAGTGAACACAATCTTTTTGGGGTGCAGTGAACAAAATCCTTTTTGGGGTGCAGTGAACAACATCCTTTTTGGGGTACAGTGAACACAATCTTTTTGGGGTGCAGTGAACAAAATCCTTTGTGGGGTGCAGTGAACACAATCTTTTTGGGGTGCAGTGAACACAATCTTTTTGGGGTGGAGTGAACAACATCCTTTTTGGGGTGCAGTGAACAAAATCCTTTTTGGGGTGCAGTGAACAAAATCATTTTTGGGGTGCAGTGAACACAATCTTTTTGGGGTGCAGTGAACACAATCTTTGTGGGGTGCAGTGAACACAATCTTTTTGGGGTGGAGTGAACAACATCCTTTTTGGGGTGCAGTGAACAACATCCTTTTTGGGGTGCAGTGAACACAATCTTTTTGGGGTGCAGTGAACACAATCTTTGTGGGGTACAGTGAACAGAATCTTTGTGGGGTGCAGTGAACACAATCTTTGGGGGGTACAGTGAACACAATCTTTGTGAGGTGCAGTGAACACAATCTTTGTGGGGTGCAGTGAACACAATCATTGTGGGGTGCAGTGAACTCAATCTTTGTGGGGTACAGTGAACACAATCTCATACTGAAGGTTTGAGGGTGCTGCCTGTTCCATACTCCCCCTACTCCTCATCTAGCCTTTTAGGGGTACAAACAATAGTAATTGGGGCCTAGTGTGGTTGTGTACGTGTGATATACATACACTTTTTTGGGATCATATTTTCTATTCCGCTATTTAATCAAAAACCTTTGGGGATCAGTTAAATTGGGGGATAGTCTGTGTTGGTACGTGTGAGAGAGATCCACCTTTCCAAGTTGTTGGGGTTCATCTCATACTTCTGAAGGTTTGAGGGTGCTGCCTGTTCCATACTCCCCCTACTCCTAGCCTTTTAGGGGTACAAACAATAGTAATTGGGGCCTAGTGTGGTTGTGTACGTGTGATATACATACACTTTTTTGGGATCATATTTTCTATTCCGCTATTTAATCAAAAACCTTTGGGGATCAGTTAAATTGGGGGATAGTCTGTGTTGGTACGTGTGAGAGAGATCCACCTTTCCAAGTTGTTGGGGTTCATCTCATACTTCTGAAGGTTTGAGGGTGCTGCCTGTTCCATACTCCCCCTACTCCTAGCCTTTTAGGGGTACAAACAATAGTAATTGGGGCCTAGTGTGGTTGTGTACGTGTGATATACATACACTTTTTTGGGATCATATTTTCTATTCCGCTATTTAATCAAAAACCTTTGGGGATCAGTTAAATTGGGGGATAGTCTGTGTTGGTACGTGTGAGAGAGATCCACCTTTCCAAGTTGTTGGGGTTCATCTCATACTTCTGAAGGTTTGAGGGTGCTGCCTGTTCCATACTCCCCCTACTCCTAGCCTTTTAGGGGTACAAACAATAGTAATTGGGGCCTAGTGTGGTTGTGTACGTGTGATATACATACACTTTTTTGGGATCATATTTTCTATTCCGCTATTTAATCAAAAACCTTTGGGGATCAGTTAAATTGGGGGATAGTCTGTGTTGGTACGTGTGAGAGAGATCCACCTTTCCAAGTTGTTGGGGTTCATCTCATACTTCTGAAGGTTTGAGGGTGCTGCCTGTTCCATACTCCCCCTACTCCTAGCCTTTTAGGGGTACAAACAATAGTAATTGGGGCCTAGTGTGGTTGTGTACGTGTGATATACATACACTTTTTTGGGATCATATTTTCTATTCCGCTATTTAATCAAAAACCTTTGGGGATCAGTTAAATTGGGGGATAGTCTGTGTTGGTACGTGTGAGAGAGATCCACCTTTCCAAGTTGTTGAGGTTCATCTCATACTTCTGAAGGTTTGAGGGTGCTGCCTGTTCCATACTCCCCCTACTCCTAGCCTTTTAGGGGTACAAACAATAGTAATTGGGGCCTAGTGTGGTTGTGTACGTGTGATATACATACACTTTTTTGGGATCATATTTTCTATTCCGCTATTTAATCAAAAACCTTTGGGGATCAGTTAAATTGGGGGATAGTCTGTGTTGGTACGTGTGAGAGAGATCCACCTTTCCAAGTTGTTGGGGTTCATCTCATACTTCTGAAGGTTTGAGGGTGCTGCCTGTTCCATACTCCCCCTACTCCTAGCCTTTTAGGGGTACAAACAATAGTAATTGGGGCCTAGTGTGGTTGTGTACGTGTGATATACATACACTTTTTTGGGATCATATTTTCTATTCCGCTATTTAATCAAAAACCTTTGGGGATCAGTTAAATTGGGGGATAGTCTGTGTTGGTACGTGTGAGAGAGATCCACCTTTCCAAGTTGTTGAGGTTCATCTCATACTTCTGAAGGTTTGAGGGTGCTGCCTGTTCCATACTCCCCCTACTCCTAGCCTTTTAGGGGTACAAACAATAGTAATTGGGGCCTAGTGTGGTTGTGTACGTGTGATATACATACACTTTTTTGGGATCATATTTTCTATTCCGCTATTTAATCAAAAACCTTTGGGGATCAGTTAAATTGGGGGATAGTCTGTGTTGGTACGTGTGAGAGAGATCCACCTTTCCAAGTTGTTGGGGTTCATCTCATACTTCTGAAGGTTTGAGGGTGCTGCCTGTTCCATACTCCCCCTACTCCTAGCCTTTTAGGGGTACAAACAATAGTAATTGGGGCCTAGTGTGGTTGTGTACGTGTGATATACATACACTTTTTTGGGATCATATTTTCTATTCCGCTATTTAATCAAAAACCTTTGGGGATCAGTTAAATTGGGGGATAGTCTGTGTTGGTACGTGTGAGAGAGATCCACCTTTCCAAGTTGTTGGGGTTCATCTCATACTTCTGAAGGTTTGAGGGTGCTGCCTGTTCCATACTCCCCCTACTCCTAGCCTTTTAGGGGTACAAACAATAGTAATTGGGGCCTAGTGTGGTTGTGTACGTGTGATATACATACACTTTTTTGGGATCATATTTTCTATTCCGCTATTTAATCAAAAACCTTTGGGGATCAGTTAAATTGGGGGATAGTCTGTGTTGGTACGTGTGAGAGAGATCCACCTTTCCAAGTTGTTGAGGTTCATCTCATACTTCTGAAGGTTTGAGGGTGCTGCCTGTTCCATACTCCCCCTACTCCTAGCCTTTTAGGGGTACAAACAATAGTAATTGGGGCCTAGTGTGGTTGTGTACGTGTGATATACATACACTTTTTTGGGATCATATTTTCTATTCCGCTATTTAATCAAAAACCTTTGGGGATCAGTTAAATTGGGGGATAGTCTGTGTTGGTACGTGTGAGAGAGATCCACCTTTCCAAGTTGTTGAGGTTCATCTCATACTTCTGAAGGTTTGAGGGTGCTGCCTGTTCCATACTCCCCCTACTCCTAGCCTTTTAGGGGTACAAACAATAGTAATTGGGGCCTAGTGTGGTTGTGTACGTGTGATATACATACACTTTTTTGGGATCATATTTTCTATTCCGCTATTTAATCAAAAACCTTTGGGGATCAGTTAAATTGGGGGATAGTCTGTGTTGGTACGTGTGAGAGAGATCCACCTTTCCAAGTTGTTGGGGTTCATCTCATACTTCTGAAGGTTTGAGGGTGCTGCCTGTTCCATACTCCCCCTACTCCTAGCCTTTTAGGGGTACAAACAATAGTAATTGGGGCCTAGTGTGGTTGTGTACGTGTGATATACATACACTTTTTTGGGATCATATTTTCTATTCCGCTATTTAATCAAAAACCTTTGGGGATCAGTTAAATTGGGGGATAGTCTGTGTTGGTACGTGTGAGAGAGATCCACCTTTCCAAGTTGTTGGGGTTCATCTCATACTTCTGAAGGTTTGAGGGTGCTGCCTGTTCCATACCCCCCCTACTCCTCATCTAGCCTTTTAGGGGTACAAACAATAGTAATTGGGGCCTAGTGTGGTTGTGTACGTGCGAGATACATACACTTTTTTTGATCATATTTCCTATTCCGCTATTCAATAAAAACCTTTGAGGATCAATTGAATTGCGGGATAGTCTGTGTCGGTACGTGTGAGAGAGATCCACCTTTCCAAGTTGTTGGGGTTCATCTCATACTTCTGAAGGTTTGAGGGTGCTGCCTGTTCCATACCCCCCCTACTCCTCATCTAGCCTTTTAGGGGTACAAACAATAGTAATTGGGGCCTAGTGTGGTTGTGTACGTGCGAGATACATACACTTTTTTTGATCATATTTCCTATTCCGCTATTCAATAAAAACCTTTGAGGATCAATTGAATTGCGGGATAGTCTGTGTCGGTACGTGTGAGAGAGATCCACCTTTCCAAGTTGTTGGGGTTCATCTCATACTTCTGAAGGTTTGAGGGTGCTGCCTGTTCCATACCCCCCCTACTCCTCATCTAGCCTTTTAGGGGTACAAACAATAGTAATTGGGGCCTAGTGTGGTTGTGTACGTGCGAGATACATACACTTTTTTTGATCATATTTCCTATTCCGCTATTCAATAAAAACCTTTGAGGATCAATTGAATTGCGGGATAGTCTGTGTCGGTACGTGTGAGAGAGATCCACCTTTCCAAGTTGTTGGGGTTCATCTCATACTTCTGAAGGTTTGAGGGTGCTGCCTGTTCCATACCCCCCCTACTCCTCATCTAGCCTTTTAGGGGTACAAACAATAGTAATTGGGGCCTAGTGTGGTTGTGTACGTGCGAGATACATACACTTTTTTTGATCATATTTCCTATTCCGCTATTCAATAAAAACCTTTGAGGATCAATTGAATTGCGGGATAGTCTGTGTCGGTACGTGTGAGAGAGATCCACCTTTCCAAGTTGTTGGGGTTCATCTCATACTTCTGAAGGTTTGAGGGTGCTGCCTGTTCCATACCCCCCCTACTCCTCATCTAGCCTTTTAGGGGTACAAACAATAGTAATTGGGGCCTAGTGTGGTTGTGTACGTGCGAGATACATACACTTTTTTTGATCATATTTCCTATTCCGCTATTCAATAAAAACCTTTGAGGATCAATTGAATTGCGGGATAGTCTGTGTCGGTACGTGTGAGAGAGATCCACCTTTCCAAGTTGTTGGGGTTCATCTCATACTTCTGAAGGTTTGAGGGTGCTGCCTGTTCCATACCCCCCCTACTCCTCATCTAGCCTTTTAGGGGTACAAACAATAGTAATTGGGGCCTAGTGTGGTTGTGTACGTGCGAGATACATACACTTTTTTTGATCATATTTCCTATTCCGCTATTCAATAAAAACCTTTGAGGATCAATTGAATTGCGGGATAGTCTGTGTCGGTACGTGTGAGAGAGATCCACCTTTCCAAGTTGTTGGGGTTCATCTCATACTTCTGAAGGTTTGAGGGTGCTGCCTGTTCCATACCCCCCCTACTCCTCATCTAGCCTTTTAGGGGTACAAACAATAGTAATTGGGGCCTAGTGTGGTTGTGTACGTGCGAGATACATACACTTTTTTTGATCATATTTCCTATTCCGCTATTCAATAAAAACCTTTGAGGATCAATTGAATTGCGGGATAGTCTGTGTCGGTACGTGTGAGAGAGATCCACCTTTCCAAGTTGTTGGGGTTCATCTCATACTTCTGAAGGTTTGAGGGTGCTGCCTGTTCCATACCCCCCCTACTCCTCATCTAGCCTTTTAGGGGTACAAACAATAGTAATTGGGGCCTAGTGTGGTTGTGTACGTGCGAGATACATACACTTTTTTTGATCATATTTCCTATTCCGCTATTCAATAAAAACCTTTGAGGATCAATTGAATTGCGGGATAGTCTGTGTCGGTACGTGTGAGAGAGATCCACCTTTCCAAGTTGTTGGGGTTCATCTCATACTTCTGAAGGTTTGAGGGTGCTGCCTGTTCCATACCCCCCCTACTCCTCATCTAGCCTTTTAGGGGTACAAACAATAGTAATTGGGGCCTAGTGTGGTTGTGTACGTGCGAGATACATACACTTTTTTTGATCATATTTCCTATTCCGCTATTCAATAAAAACCTTTGAGGATCAATTGAATTGCGGGATAGTCTGTGTCGGTACGTGTGAGAGAGATCCACCTTTCCAAGTTGTTGGGGTTCATCTCATACTTCTGAAGGTTTGAGGGTGCTGCCTGTTCCATACCCCCCCTACTCCTCATCTAGCCTTTTAGGGGTACAAACAATAGTAATTGGGGCCTAGTGTGGTTGTGTACGTGCGAGATACATACACTTTTTTTGATCATATTTCCTATTCCGCTATTCAATAAAAACCTTTGAGGATCAATTGAATTGCGGGATAGTCTGTGTCGGTACGTGTGAGAGAGATCCACCTTTCCAAGTTGTTGGGGTTCATCTCATACTTCTGAAGGTTTGAGGGTGCTGCCTGTTCCATACCCCCCCTACTCCTCATCTAGCCTTTTAGGGGTACAAACAATAGTAATTGGGGCCTAGTGTGGTTGTGTACGTGCGAGATACATACACTTTTTTTGATCATATTTCCTATTCCGCTATTCAATAAAAACCTTTGAGGATCAATTGAATTGCGGGATAGTCTGTGTCGGTACGTGTGAGAGAGATCCACCTTTCCAAGTTGTTGGGGTTCATCTCATACTTCTGAAGGTTTGAGGGTGCTGCCTGTTCCATACCCCCCCTACTCCTCATCTAGCCTTTTAGGGGTACAAACAATAGTAATTGGGGCCTAGTGTGGTTGTGTACGTGCGAGATACATACACTTTTTTTGATCATATTTCCTATTCCGCTATTCAATAAAAACCTTTGAGGATCAATTGAATTGCGGGATAGTCTGTGTCGGTACGTGTGAGAGAGATCCACCTTTCCAAGTTGTTGGGGTTCATCTCATACTTCTGAAGGTTTGAGGGTGCTGCCTGTTCCATACCCCCCCTACTCCTCATCTAGCCTTTTAGGGGTACAAACAATAGTAATTGGGGCCTAGTGTGGTTGTGTACGTGCGAGATACATACACTTTTTTTGATCATATTTCCTATTCCGCTATTCAATAAAAACCTTTGAGGATCAATTGAATTGCGGGATAGTCTGTGTCGGTACGTGTGAGAGAGATCCACCTTTCCAAGTTGTTGGGGTTCATCTCATACTTCTGAAGGTTTGAGGGTGCTGCCTGTTCCATACTCCCCCTACTCCTCATCTAGCCTTTTAGGGGTACAAACAATAGTAATTGGGGCCTAGTGTGGTTGTGTACGTGTGATATACATACACTTTTTTTGGATCATATTTTCTATTCCGCTATTCAATAAAAACCTTTCTAGGGCAAGATCTTAAATTACAGAAATATGAGGAGACCGTCAAATAAGGGCCGTGGCCTGGGTCGTGGTGCTGCTGGTAGAGCTCCTGTTGCAAGGAGAGGACATGGTCGATCTGTGCCAGCTACACGCACAAGTGAAACACCTTCCTCAAGTGTGAGTAGGCGACAGAACCTGCATCAGTATTTGGTAGGGCATCAAACGCCCCTAGAAGTGATGAGGCCAGAACAAGTTGAGGCGATAGTAGATTGGTTTGCTGCTGACAGTGCCTCCAGTTCCTTCACATTGTCTCCCACCCAGTCTACTGCAGAAAGGTCAGAGTTGGCACCTGCAGCCAATGTCCAACCGTCTTTCACCTCACCCCCTTGCAAATCAGGCCAGCAGTCTGAGCCCCAAGCCATACAGCAGTCTCTTATTCTTTTTGAGGACTCTGTCAGCAGGGTTTCCCAGGGCCATCCACCTAGCCCTGCCCCAGAAGTGGAAGAGATTGAGTGCAGCGATGCCCAACCACTTATTTCTCAAGATGAGTACATGCAAGGATCATCGCAGCACGTCTCCGATGATGACGAAACGCAGGTGCCAACTGCTGCGGCGTTCAGCATTGTGGAGACCGACAAGGAGGGCAGGGGTGAAGACTGGGTGGAAGATGATGTGGAGGACGATGAGGTCCTCGACCCCACATGGAATGAACGTCATGCAGGTGAACTGAGTAGTTTGGAGGAAGAGGCGGTGGTCGCACAGAGCCACCAGCACAGCAGAAGAGGGAGCAGGGTGCAGAAGCGGAGCGGCCGTGCCCTAGACACTACGCCCGCTACTGCCCAACGCAGCAAGGGAACGAGCGCACCAAAGTCAGCTCAAAGGAGTTCTCTAGCGTGGAAGTTCTTTAGAAAATGTGCTGATGACAGGACACGAGTGGTTTGCACCCTGTGCAATCAGAGCTTGAAGCGAGGCATGAACCTTCTCAACCTGAGCACAACCTGCATGATCAGGCATCTAAGTGCAAAGCACGAGCTGCAGTGGAGTACACACCTTCAAAACCAAGAAACGTCTCTGGCTCATCCTGCTTCCTCTTCTGCTGCAGTCTCGGCCGCTCCAGCCACATCTGTAGTGATACCGGCACCTGCCACCCCGCAAACAGACGATCTGTCAGCAACACCACCACCTGGGTCACCAACAACCATCTCCACAATGTCCCGTGGAAGCGTTCAGCTTTCCATCTCCCAAACACTTGAGAGGAAGAGGAAGTACCCCCCTACCCACCCGCGATCCCTGGCCCTGAATGCCAGCATTTCAAAATTATTGGCCTTTGAAATGCTGTCATTCCGTCTGGTGGAGACGCACAGTTTTAAAAACCTTATGTCGGTGGCTGTCCCACAGTACGTCGTGCCCAGCCGCCACTACTTTTCCAGGCAAGCCATCCCTTCCCTGCACAACCAAGTGGGGGAAAATATCAGGTGTGCACTGCGCAACGCCATCTGTGCCAAGGTCCACCTAACTACGGATACGTGGACCAGTAAGCACGGTCAGGGGCGTTATATCTCCCTAACGGCACACTGGGTAAATGCAGTGGCGGATGGGCCTGAGGCGGATAGCAATTTGGCGCATGTCCTTCCACCACCGAGGATTGCAGGGCGCTTCAGTTTGCCTCCTGTTCCTAACTCCTCCTACTCCGCTTCCTCATCCTCTACCGCCTCCTCATCCGGACAGCGTAACACCTTCACCACCAACTTCAGCACGGCCAGGGGTAAACGACAGCAGGCAGTTTTACAACTTGCCTGTTTGGGGGACAAACCACACACCGCGCAGGAGTTGTGGAGGAGCATGGAACAGCAGACAAATGAGTGGTTGCTGCCAGCGAGCCTCAAGCCCGGCCTGGTGGTGTGCGATAACGGGCGAAATCTCATAGCAGCTCTGGGCCTAGCCGGTTTGACGCACATCCCTTGCCTGGCGCATGTGCTGAATTTGGTGGTGCAGAGGTTCCTTAAAAACTACCCCGATATGTCAGAGCTGCTGCAGAAAGTGCGGGCCGTTTGTGCGCACTTTCGGCGTTCTCACCCTGCTGCTGCTCGCCTGGCAGCGCTGCAGCGTAACTTCGGCCTTCCCGCTCACCGCCTCATATGTGACGTGCCCACAAGGTGGAACTCCACCTTGCACATGCTGGAAAGACTGTGCGAGCAGCAGCAGGCCATAGTGGAGTTTCAGCTGCAGCACGCACGCGTGAGTCGCTCTGCGGAACAGCACCACTTCACCACCAATAACTGGGCCTCCATGCGAGACCTGTGTGCCTTGTTGCGCTGTTTTGAGTACTCCACCAACATGGCCAGTGGCAATGACGCCGTTCTCAGCTTAACTATCCCACTTCTATGCCTCCTTGAAAAAACAATTCGGGCGATGATGGAAGAGGATGTGGCACAGGATGAGGAGGAGGAGGAGGATGAAGAGGTAACATTTCCAAGGCTTTCAGGGCAGTCATTCGCAAGGGGCTCCGAGGGTGGGTTCCTGCACACGCAAACGCCAGGGACGCAATTGTCCAGCAGGGGCACAGTTCTGGAGGATGAGGAGGATGAGGAGGAGGAGGAGCTGGAGGAGGAGATGGAACCATGTTCACAGCAGGGTGGCACCCAGGCCAGCTCATGGCCATCACTGGTGCGTG
This sequence comes from Pelophylax lessonae, assembly GCF_965119305.1. Taxonomy (NCBI): domain Eukaryota; kingdom Metazoa; phylum Chordata; class Amphibia; order Anura; family Ranidae; genus Pelophylax; species Pelophylax lessonae. The sequence goes on along the minus strand of NC_138770.1, from coordinate 501,416,065 downwards.
GCTGGGGGGATACAGAGGACACGGACCATACACCTCCCACAGAGGACAGCCTTTCGTTGCCTCTGGGCAGCCTGGCACACATGAGCGATTACATGCTGCAGTGTCTCCACAACGACCGCCGAGTTGCCCACATTCTAACTTGTGCTGATTACTGGGTGGCCACGCTGCTGGATCCCCGTTACAAGGACAACGTACCGTCCTTAATTCACTCACTGGAGCGCGATCGCAAGATGCGCGAGTACAAGCGCACGCTGGTAGACGCCATGCTGCTGGCATTCCCATCTGACAGCGGGGCCACAGTGGAAGCACAAGGCAGAGGAGGAGGAGGAGGAGGTCGCCAACGCAACCAGGGCACCGCCAGCACCTCAGAAGGCAGGGTTAGCATGGCCGAAATGTGGAAAAGCTTTGTCAGCACGCCACAACAAACAGCAGCACCAGCAGCTCAGATGGAACGTCTTAGCAGGAGGCAGCATTTTACCAACATGGTGGAGCAGTATGTGTGCACACGCCTACATGTAGTGAATGACGGGTCTGCCCCCTTCAACTTCTGGGTCTCCAAATTGGGCACATGGCCTGAGCTTGCCCTTTACGCCTTGGAGGTGCTGGCGTGCCCTGCAGCCAGTGTATTATCTGAACGGTATTTAGCACGGCTGGGGGCGTTATAACAGACAAGCGCAGCCGCCTGTCCAGAGACAATGTGGACAAGCTCACGTTCATTAAAATGAACCAGGCATGGATCCCACGGGACTTTTCCGTACCTTATGCAGAATAGCAATGGATACCGACCTTACCCACCCATTGTTCCATTTTTGCTCTTTCTCACTCTTTTGGGGTGTACCCTCATTTAAAATTTGTGAAAAGAAGCAGTGTTGGCTACCTCGTCCTCCTCCTCAGGGCCAGATTAATGTAGGGGCTATTGGAGCTGCAGCTCCAGGCCCCTACCTTTTATATAGGCCCCGGGTTGGCCATATTCACTGTTACCGCTCTTCTGTCACTTGTAAACACAGAAGTCTGGCTTCTATGCTCGCTTCCCCAGGCAGCACCCTCAGAACCTCCCCACACAGCGTGAAGGCCGGACAAGGAGGGACAGTTGGCGATGCATGGATGTGTTTATGGGCTTCAGAGACAGCATCCCATGTTGAATTAGGCATGCATGGCTGCACCCTTCCTCCTCTGGGTGCATGGCAAGGCACGGCCCTAAGGCCCTTCAAAATCCTCAGCACCAAGCCCATGATGCTGTTAATCCGGCCCTGGTCCTCCTCCACCGCCGCTTCCACCTACACCGCCCATAGGTGTGCGCAGCCTATTGCATTAAGGTGTGCACCCCAAAGTTGAAATACACATGCATGTGTTTGCCAGCAGGGAGAGTAATGTATCGGGGCCATGTACCTGTAGGCAAGGAGAAATAGAGCAGAGCAGGTCCCAGGGAGATCTTTCCCATCTCCTCACTGGCAATGCTATGTGCCCTAGGTGATTAGGGTGTGCCCAGGCACACCCAGCACACCCTGTGCGCACGCCTATGTCACCGCCACATCCACCACCACCTCAACCTCCCTCCTACTCCATATGGGCCTCGTCCTTCAGAGATGAAGAAGAACATTGTTTTATTTTTCTGTTTTTTTTTGTTGTTTTAAGTTATTTCCCTATCCACATTTGTTTGCAGAGCACTTGCCATGCTCTTAATTACGTTTTGCTGCCATTTGCAGCACTCTAGCCCTTTCCTTTGGTGTTTTAGAGCCATTTTAGTGCTTTAAAGTTCGGGTCCCCATTGACTTCAATGGGGTTCGGTGTCCGGGAAAAGTTCGGTAAAAGTCCGGGACACGGACCCGGACTTTTTTTTAAAGTTCGGCCGAACCCGTCGAACACGGACATCTAGGTGTCCGCTCAACCCTATTCACAAGCTGACAATTGTGTTTCCATTGTGAAGTGTATTGGAATTAATGATATGTGTCTATAAAGCTTTATTTCTCCTTCAAAAACTGCAAAATGAACTGTGCCACTTTTCCACTTTTATGTAGACAACGTCAAATGTTTTCAGTGGGAGAATTTAAAATTATTGGTGAAATGGTTCAGGGATTTGAGGAGGGAATAAATTAAAACAACCCAGAAGCTTTTGAAATCCACCTGGTTGCTTCCACAAAATCGCTGATATGGTGGGTGGTTGGAAACTTTACAAGTTGGGTGACAAGGTAAAATGATAAAGGGTTTTGAAGAATCAATTTTAAAAAAGGAATGGCATTATACTTTTTTTCTGTCAGTGATTTTGCACAAAATGATGAGGTATCCTTCTGCACTTCTTAGCCTTATCTGGCCATTTCATTAACCACTTGCCGACTGCTCACTGAAGCTCTACTGCGGCAAAGTGGTTAGTTCCCATCCTACGTCGCTGGACTCCTCCCCTTGTGGGCGGCGCATTCAGTGTATTCATTCACAGCGGGATTCGGGCCAGGGGAGGAGCGGCGGCGATCGCCGCTGCTCTTCCCCGATCGTCGAGGAATCGAGTTTGGAGATCCGCCCGCTTGTGTAAACAAAGCGGGCGGATCTCCTAAGTGACAGACAGTGACAGATTGCAGGGTTCAGCATAGCTGAACCTGCGATCTGTCCCTGTGTCACTCAGTCACCTCCCCCCACACATGTTAGTAAGCACCAGGCATACATTAACCCCTCCCTCTCCAATAAAATTAACACCTTCCCTGCCAGTGTCATTTTTACAGTAACAGTGCATATTTATAGCACTGATTACTGTAGTAATGTCACTGGTACCCCCAAAAGTGTCAAAAATGTCAGTCAAGGGTCCGATCTGTCCGCCGAAATGTCGCAGTCCCGCAAAAAAAAAATCGCAGATCGCCACCATTACTCGTTAAAAAAAAAGCACCAAAAATGACAGAAATCTTTCCCTTAGTTAGTAAACGCAATAACTTTTGCGCAAACCAATAAAAATACGCTTATTGTGATTTTTTTTTTTACCAAACATAGGTAGCAGAAAACAAATTGGCCAAAAACGTAAAAAAAATTTGATTTTTAAATTTTCTTCTTGGGGGAATTTCATATAAAAAAATGTGAAAAATATTGTTATTTTTTCAAAATGTACGCTCTTTTTTTGTTTATAGCGTAAAAATCGCACAGGTGATCAAATACCACCAAAAGAAAGCTCTGTTTGTGGGAAAAAAAGGACATAAATTTTGTTTGGGTACGGCGTCGCACGACTGCACAATTGTCAGTTAAAGTAGCACAGTGCCGAATTGCAAAAAGTGGTCTGGACGTAAGACAGCAAAATCCTCCGGTGGTAAAAAGTGGTTAAAATTTAAAAATGTATAAAATAAATGCTAGACTCCTTTTTTGGACAGTGTGTAATTTCTATTTGTCCATATTTCTGACTGTAGTCCCTCATCTGGATAATTTCTGTTTACTCATATTTTGAACTGTAGTCCCTCATCTGTCTGTGTATACATTTGGTTCTAATGTGGTCTTTGTATTGTCCTTGGACTGTACCTCCAAAATATATATATTTGTTTAATTCCGCACAGTTTTGTGCTGCTTTGTACTGCTTTCAAAATTTGAAAATAAATATGTAGCACCCTCCTAGGTAGGTGCTAGTGAGAGAATATCGTTTTTGGATCTGTCTGCCCATCAGAGGAGCAGCAGGCAAATTTATATTGCTTTCTGCCAACAAAGAGCAGGATCTGTGAGTTAGGTCTGTTCAGTGTGCTCAGTATGTAATTAATTGGGTCTAGAGAGTATTTCACATTGGTCCAATAGGAAGGCTTGTTGGACAGTAGGAGGAAACCTGACCAATAGATATATAGGCTTTGATACAGTCCTGGTGATTGGTAGAGACAGGATGTCTCGGTGCATTCTGGGATACTGTATAAAAGCCAAGAGCACATATGCTGCGGGGTATTTGGCTGGTGAGCAGAGGGAGGGTGGCTGCTGCCTCCTCCTCTTTAGTGATGGCATGTGGTCACAGGCTGTCTGCCTGGGGACCAGAGGAACGGAACTGAACCCAGAGGTCCAGGAGAGCTGACTAAAGGGGGAGAGAGACACTGGAGACCCTCAAAAAACAGTATAGTGAGTACACGGGTTCCTGTCTAAGGGCCTGACCTGAGAGGGGCCACCCCGGTGTAGGATAGTCAGAGGACGGGTGTCAGCGTGTCAAGTGAAAGGGGATACTAGGAGAGTATCCTGAAGATAATCTAGTCCATCAAGTCATCTGGATAGAGACTTAATCCCAATTCACCTAGTGGCAGGGTGAAACAGCAGCTTGGCTGCATCGTCAGAAGTAGGAGTCCTTTGCATTGTGAATAGTTAATTTGGAGTATCCCACTATTCCCTTCTCCCATCCCTTATATAAATAAAACACCAAAAACAACTACATACCCCTGGACTGACCATTGACTAAGCCAAGGAGTAGTGTTAATCTATGCATGCTGAAGTTGCTAATGGTAACCCAGGGGGACCCAAAGGTGTGGAATCCAACAGTCCTCAAGGGGGCAGTGCTACAAATATATTCAACACTAAAGTGAAATTAAAGCAAAAGAAAAAAAAAGGAAAATAAATGCAGGTCATCAACTTTGCCCATTTGAACTTCAAGGTTTCATTGATGCGTCCATATAGGTATGACAGAAATATACAAATAATGAAGTGAAACAATTTGTGATTTTTATAAGGAGGTTTCTTATATTCTTGTGTTTCATATCATGCAACATGTGTTTGCCCCTTAGGGCTCTTTCCCACTCAAGGCAAAATGTGGTGCCCTTTGAAGAGCAATACATGATCCAAAGGTATTAAATTTAACCCTGGGCCACAATCGCATTGGGCAAAAGTGAGTTTGACATGTGGTGGCGCCTGTCAAGCTCTGCACCCTGAGTTAAAAATGCCCCCGCTATGAAGCAAACCATTGTGACCATGGTAGGTATACAGACTCATCCGGCTGTTATTTTGTAGTCCAGTTGGGGGCCGCAGAGCAGTAAAACCACGACCTCCCATACCTTATACATGCATTGTACTTGAACATTTAAAAAAAGAAAATAAATATAAAGGAGTTGTTTTACCTGTCAAAAGATTTGCATTTCTAGACATTCATTCCTAAATTTTTACAAATTTCTGATGCACAGCACAGCCAGGTGGATGACACCACTTTCTCTTTTACAGTACAGGCTTGTTCACATTATGTGCAGTTGTCTGCATTTTCCCACACTGGCTAAATGCAGGTCACAATTGTTTTCTATGTGCCACTATCATGTGGGTGCAGGGCTCTGCAGTGTGAAAAAAATGCAGCATGACTATATTTTGCTACAGCGCACTGTGTCAGATCTATTGTGAAGAAATAGATATATTTTCATTCTGGGGGTTGTTTGATCGTTATCCACCTATAGATAAGTGTGTGGTTTGCCGCCGTCCCTGTCGTATTGTTTTTTGGGGTTAGGTACCTCAGGCCTAAGAGATTGGTGGGACTTTATGGGCAAGGTGTAGATAATAGAAATGAGTACAATACTTAGTAAGAATTTGTTTACTGTATGTAAAAAACATATATATATATAGAGTATACAATGGTAGTGGTGAGGGGTTGTAGACCCCTGAGTGAGAAGGGTGAGGAAAATGATAGAATAGTGACAGTGTGTAAATAGTGACTTAGGTAAGATAGGAAATTTTCTCTATTTCGTTTAAGAGAGTTTTCCTCTTTTTGCGTCCCAACGCGTTTCGGCTCGCTCCTGGAGCCTTTTTCAAGGGTGTAAGTCACATAGTTTTCCTGAAATAGTTAGATAGATACTCTCAGTTACAAATTGGTGATACCTATTGATTGATATATCAAGCAATGGTATCTCCATAAAATATTGTTACATACATTTTGTTTTGCCGCAAGTAGAGATGGAGTTCCCTCATGAAACAGCGAGAGCGTGAGCCTTATAAGCCTGCAAGGTATTGAATGAGTTATAGGAAATCATGTTTGTATCGACCAGTACTGAGTGTTATTGGGGTTCGACTTACTAGCTATGTGGTGGGTTTCGGTGCCCAGGATTACCCGATGGGACATGCAGAGAGGTCCCATTCAGGTGATGCTGGGGTGTCTTGTTGAGTTGTACTTCAGATTATAGTAGTATATCCAGTCAGGGACAATCTCTGAAAGAATGAGGAGTTAAATTCAGTGTGTGGGAATTTATAGTGCAACCGGCAAGAAAATACCCTTTCAAAGGCTGGTACCTTATGGGTTCCTTACTTGCGCTGGGGTCAGGCACCTGGTTGTATGCCTGTTGGAGCCTGTTGGATGGTATGCTCCGATCTGCAGGAATGCATGGATATAATGTATTGTTTGTTATATGAAAATAATATATAAATGAGTTATATATATATAGAATATATATGTAATGAAAGATGAAAAAAAAAAAAAAATGTATAAAAAGAAAAAGGAAGATGCACGGTAGAGTGGTATAGGCCACTGATGCTCATTATGTTTGTATTTTAGGATAATATATGTGTAAAGCCATCTAGGGGCTTTGAAGATTCTGGCTATGTATTAGACACTTCTTACAATTAGTATATATAGGAGCGTTTAAAACGTGCATCTTTGTGGTGATAGTTGCTACAATTTAGGCGACTGTATGTCGCTGAATGCATTGCGGTTCCTGGTATAAGGTCGGCAAAAATAAATGAGTTTGCTTGATATGTAGAGCCCAATATTTATCAGGTAGGGTTCCATCTATGCTGGGAAGTGTATATATTGTTGGCTGCAAACTGTATATATATATATATATATATATATATAAACATATATATATATATATATGCAAGACCGAAAGTCTCACAGTGGGAGTCTAAAAATACAATGTGCAAGAGTTGTGACATGCTTAGACAATGCTGGTCTGTTGGGGCCAGTGACTCACTTTTAAGAGTTGCAGGATTGTGTCTCCAAATGCGGGCTGTTGGCGGCTCCTGGGTTTTCCTCTCCTCTCAGCCTGTGTGAGAGTGAGAGGACCCGATGCTCCCCGGCCTTTTAAGGAGGTTCGCGCATGCGCAGATCGCGCCGCACGTTCCTCTCGCTGATTCCCTTCAGCTGACGTTGGGCTGTATGGCGCGTGCGCGAGTTGCGCGCGCAGCCGTACCTACGTCATCCGGGATATCAGCTGGCGGCCGCCGACAAGGTAGGGCGTGCTTCCACTGACGTGGGAGGGGGCGTGATGGCAAAGCCTCATCGCTTCTGTGTGCCCCGGTCAGCCGAATGGGCGGTGACAGGGGCTTACCTTGTCGGGTGTTTCTAGTGGGTAAATCAAATCATGACTTTGCGGTTCACATGAAAAAATACATAATACAGAACTGACATGTAATATAATAAATGCTGAAGTAAATATGTATAATCTCTATAGTGGTCTCACATGCAAAAGTATTAACAGCAGTGTGCAATAGGATCTGAATTTCAATGGGATGACAGATGTTCTGGGAAGGGGATATATGTATACCCCGGGGTGGTTACCCGAATACTAATCGGATTGGAGGTTGGGAGGGCCTAAGCCCGACATACTTGGACCATTGGGGGATGCAATGATAGATGTTTTTTTGTGGGCAGGAACTGGGGGAGGAGTCATAGCATCGATCGGAAAATAAACGATCGTGGAGTTTCGAGGAGAAGATTTAAAAATCATGTCAGGATGATGAAGCGAATGATGGAAAAAGATAGATAAATAAAATAAAATAAAATAAAATGAATAGATGGAAAAAATGACCCAGGTTTCTGATGCGTTATATGTTCCAGTTGTCTCAGTCCGTTTTCCCAGAAGAGAAGCCCTCTAGAAACGGTCTATAACTTTCTGCTTCATTTAGTCCTGGTGGTGTGGTGGCCTTGAGGCGTTGAATCCACCTCATTTCAAGTTGTAATAGGGTCTTGTTCCAATCACCCCCCCTCCTGGGGATGTGTACCCTTTCCAGGGCCATGAAGGTTACATTCGGCATTCTATGGGCATGTTTGTGGGCCACATGACGTCCTAAAGGTAAATAGAAGTTGCATAACTCCATGCTGTTCATATGTTGGTTTACTCTTTTGCCAAATTCTTGCTTCGTTTTGCCAACGTAAAACGCATTGCAGTCGCATCTCATTAAATAGACGATGCCCTTGGTGTGGCAATTCGCATAGTGTTTGGGTTCAAAAGACTCTCCATTTGGTAAAGTGGTTTTTGTGCATTTTTTTATTACTCTGCAGTTGTCGCATGTTCCACATGGATAGGTCCCTCTGACTTTGCATGGGTCCTTGCGATTTCCTTCACAGAATTCACTTCTGATTAGGTCGTTTTTGATTGCTCCTGCTTTCCTGTATGTGATTGGTGGCTTCTCAGTGATAAATCTTTTTACAGTTGGGTCCTCGTTGAGGATGGCCCAGTGTTTCTTTAGGATGTTGCTTATTTTATTATGTTCGTTCGTGTATCTCATGATGAGTCTAGTCTTGTGTTCTTTTGGTTCTGGGTCCTTTTGCTTTTTCTTGAATAGAATATCTTTCCTGTCTTTTCTCACCACTCTGTTGAACGCCTTCCTTAGGGATGTCTTAGTGTAATCTCTTTCCATCAATCTGCATGTTAATGCATCCGCTTCTTTTTTGAAGTCTTCATATTTTGAGCAATTTCGTCTGATCCTTAGGAATTGACTATAAGGGATCGCTTGTTTTAAGGGAGTTGGATGGAAACTGGTTGCATGCAGGATAGAGTTTCCTGCAGTATCTTTACGGTATAGGGTAGTTTTTAGTGTTCCATCTTTTTCCTTATAGATCCAGGTATCAAGAAATGGGATCTTCTCTTTGCTGTAATTTAACGTGAAAAACATGTTAAAGTTGTTGTTGTTTAATTTCCGTCTCAGATCTGGGATGGATTCTTCGGGTCCTGTCCAGACGATCAAGATGTCGTCAATAAATCTCTGCCACATCAGTATATGGTCTGTGTATGGTCTATTTCGGTCATCCATAAGGAATTCCTGTTCCCAGGTTCCTAGGTAGAGGTTTGCATAGCTGGGTGCACAGCTTGTGCCCATCGCCACACCGCATACTTGCAGATAGTGTGTGCCATCAAATGTAAAGTAGTTTCTTCTTAGAATATATTCCAGCATATTCAAAATGAAGTTGTTGAACGCTGGGTCATCTAAGCTTTGTTCTCTCAGTATTTTACTGATGGTGGCTATTCCTTTGTCGTGTGGGATATTGTTATACAGGGCTTCTACGTCCACTGTGATAAGTATCGAATTGGTTGGGATTGTTATGTCTTCCAAGATTTGTAGTAGGTGCATGGTGTCTCTTACATAGGACGTGAGGCTTGTCACGTATGGGCGAAGGTAGGCGTCAATAACTTCACTCATGCCTTCTGAAATACTCCCGTTACCTGAAACAATCGGTCGCCCTGGGGGGTTCTTTTCGTTCTTATGAACTTTGGGTAATGAGTAAAATGTTGGAGTCCGTGGATATTTAGTTCTTATGAAATTCCAGAGGGTAGGTGATATTATCCCATCACTTCCTGCTCTGTCGACTTTCTGATAAAATTCCTCTTTGTACCTTTGAATCATAACTGGGGAGATTTTTGTGTAGCATTTTGGGTCATTTAGAATCTTCAGGCACATCTCCTTATAGAATGTGTTATCCATAATTACGACATTTCCACCTTTGTCCGATGGCTTGATCGTAATGCCTTCTAGCTCTCTTAGTTCTCTTAATGCCTTTTGCTGGGATTTAGTTAGGTTTTGCTTGCATTTTTCTCTCGACATCTTTTCGATGTCCTTTGTAGTTTCCCGCACGAATAGTGCTATTGCAGGGTTTAAACTAAGAGGTGGAAATTTGTGTGATTTTTTCTTGAATTTTTTCAGTATTTCATCCTTATCTTGTGGTTTAACAATGTCTTCTTCATCTCCACTGTCAATGACCTCTGGATTGTCGTCTGTCCATTCATCAAGGCCTCCCTCCTGTAAAAGGAGATTCAGGTCTCTTAGGGCGCGGAACTCCGCGGCCGATAATTGGGGTTGGGATTCGCTCACAGTCGCTTGCTTACTGTACATTACTTGCTGGAGAAGTTTCCTAGCAAAGAGGTGAATGTCTTTTATGGCTTCGAACCTATCCACTGGTTTGTTGGGACAGAATGATAGGCCCAAGGTCAATACCTCTGTCTGTTCCTTCGTTAGTGTGTGTGAGGAAAGGTTGATAATAGTAAGTCCTTGCTTGGTCGTCTCCTTGTTAGTGTTAGTTGTTTCTGTTATTTGTTCCCCTTTGTCGATCTCCCTCGCGCCCCTAAAAAAGGTCTTTGTTTCTTTGGGTCTTGTTGGGATCTGGTAAAAATCTGGTGGTGCTTAACTGGGGGTGCATTTGTCATTTCGTTGCTTGGTTCATCCGGTGCATCCGTGTCCTCCTCGTTCCTGTCGGTGGTTTCTACGTTAGTTCTTTCCAGTTCTTTTTGCGCTCCCCAATGTGGTTGGCGAGCTTGTGCTCTTTTCCTTTCGTCGTTCTCCCCTCCAGAGGTGTATGTAGAAGAATCTGAGGAGTAGTTTCTCGGATTTCTCTGTCCGTACTGTGTTCTATTCCTTGATGTCTTGTTGTTGGTCCATCTGTATGCCCTGTTTTGGCTGAACGCATTTTTATCTCTCCAGTATTTCTTTTCTTTCTTTCTAAGAAAGAAAGAAAAGAAATACTGGAGAGATAAAAATGCGTTCAGCCAAAACAGGGCATACAGATGGACCAACAACAAGACATCAAGGAATAGAACACAGTACGGACAGAGAAATCCGAGAAACTACTCCTCAGATTCTTCTACATACACCTCTGGAGGGGAGAACGACGAAAGGAAAAGAGCACAAGCTCGCCAACCACATTGGGGAGCGCAAAAAGAACTGGAAAGAACTAACGTAGAAACCACCGACAGGAACGAGGAGGACACGGATGCACCGGATGAACCAAGCAACGAAATGACAAATGCACCCCCAGTTAAGCACCACCAGATTTTTACTAGATCCCAACAAGACCCAAAGAAACAAAGACCTTTTTTAGGGGCGCGAGGGAGATCGACAAAGGGGAACAAATAACAGAAACAACTAACACTAACAAGGAGACGACCAAGCAAGGACTTACTATTATCAACCTTTCCTCACACACACTAACGAAGGAACAGACAGAGGTATTGACCTTGGGCCTATCATTCTGTCCCAACAAACCAGTGGATAGGTTCGAAGCCATAAAAGACATTCACCTCTTTGCTAGGAAACTTCTCCAGCAAGTAATGTACAGTAAGCAAGCGACTGTGAGCGAATCCCAACCCCAATTATCGGCCGCGGAGTTCCGCGCCCTAAGAGACCTGAATCTCCTTTTACAGGAGGGAGGCCTTGATGAATGGACAGACGACAATCCAGAGGTCATTGACAGTGGAGATGAAGAAGACATTGTTAAACCACAAGATAAGGATGAAATACTGAAAAAATTCAAGAAAAAATCACACAAATTTCCACCTCTTAGTTTAAACCCTGCAATAGCACTATTCGTGCGGGAAACTACAAAGGACATCGAAAAGATGTCGAGAGCAAAATGCAAGCAAAACCTAACTAAATCCCAGCAAAAGGCATTAAGAGAACTAAGAGAGCTAGAAGGCATTACGATCAAGCCATCGGACAAAGGTGGAAATGTCGTAATTATGGATAACACATTCTATAAGGAGATGTGCCTGAAGATTCTAAATGACCCAAAATGCTACACAAAAATCTCCCCAGTTATGATTCAAAGGTACAAAGAGGAATTTTATCAGAAAGTCGACAGAGCAGGAAGTGATGGGATAATATCACCTACCCTCTGGAATTTCATAAGAACTAAATATCCACGGACTCCAACATTTTACTCATTACCCAAAGTTCATAAGAACGAAAAGAACCCCCCAGGGCGACCGATTGTTTCAGGTAACGGGAGTATTTCAGAAGGCATGAGTGAAGTTATTGACGCCTACCTTCGCCCATACGTGACAAGCCTCACGTCCTATGTAAGAGACACCATGCACCTACTACAAATCTTGGAAGACATAACAATCCCAACCAATTCGATACTTATCACAGTGGACGTAGAAGCCCTGTATAACAATATCCCACACGACAAAGGAATAGCCACCATCAGTAAAATACTGAGAGAACAAAGCTTAGATGACCCAGCGTTCAACAACTTCATTTTGAATATGCTGGAATATATTCTAAGAAGAAACTACTTTACATTTGATGGCACACACTATCTGCAAGTATGCGGTGTGGCGATGGGCACAAGCTGTGCACCCAGCTATGCAAACCTCTACCTAGGAACCTGGGAACAGGAATTCCTTATGGATGACCGAAATAGACCATACACAGACCATATACTGATGTGGCAGAGATTTATTGACGACATCTTGATCGTCTGGACAGGACCCGAAGAATCCATCCCAGATCTGAGACGGAAATTAAACAACAACAACTTTAACATGTTTTTCACGTTAAATTACAGCAAAGAGAAGATCCCATTTCTTGATACCTGGATCTATAAGGAAAAAGATGGAACACTAAAAACTACCCTATACCGTAAAGATACTGCAGGAAACTCTATCCTGCATGCAACCAGTTTCCATCCAACTCCCTTAAAACAAGCGATCCCTTATAGTCAATTCCTAAGGATCAGACGAAATTGCTCAAAATATGAAGACTTCAAAAAAGAAGCGGATGCATTAACATGCAGATTGATGGAAAGAGATTACACTAAGACATCCCTAAGGAAGGCGTTCAACAGAGTGGTGAGAAAAGACAGGAAAGATATTCTATTCAAGAAAAAGCAAAAGGACCCAGAACCAAAAGAACACAAGACTAGACTCATCATGAGATACACGAACGAACATAATAAAATAAGCAACATCCTAAAGAAACACTGGGCCATCCTCAACGAGGACCCAACTGTAAAAAGATTTATCACTGAGAAGCCACCAATCACATACAGGAAAGCAGGAGCAATCAAAAACGACCTAATCAGAAGTGAATTCTGTGAAGGAAATCGCAAGGACCCATGCAAAGTCAGAGGGACCTATCCATGTGGAACATGCGACAACTGCAGAGTAATAAAAAAATGCACAAAAACCACTTTACCAAATGGAGAGTCTTTTGAACCCAAACACTATGCGAATTGCCACACCAAGGGCATCGTCTATTTAATGAGATGCGACTGCAATGCGTTTTACGTTGGCAAAACGAAGCAAGAATTTGGCAAAAGAGTAAACCAACATATGAACAGCATGGAGTTATGCAACTTCTATTTACCTTTAGGACGTCATGTGGCCCACAAACATGCCCATAGAATGCCGAATGTAACCTTCATGGCCCTGGAAAGGGTACACATCCCCAGGAGGGGGGGTGATTGGAACAAGACCCTATTACAACTTGAAATGAGGTGGATTCAACGCCTCAAGGCCACCACACCACCAGGACTAAATGAAGCAGAAAGTTATAGACCGTTTCTAGAGGGCTTCTCTTCTGGGAAAACGGACTGAGACAACTGGAACATATAACGCATCAGAAACCTGGGTCATTTTTTCCATCTATTCATTTTATTTTATTTTATTTTATTTATCTATCTTTTTCCATCATTCGCTTCATCATCCTGACATGATTTTTAAATCTTCTCCTCGAAACTCCACGATCGTTTATTTTCCGATCGATGCTATGACTCCTCCCCCAGTTCCTGCCCACAAAAAAACATCTATCATTGCATCCCCCAATGGTCCAAGTATGTCGGGCTTAGGCCCTCCCAACCTCCAATCCGATTAGTATTCGGGTAACCACCCCGGGGTATACATATATCCCCTTCCCAGAACATCTGTCATCCCATTGAAATTCAGATCCTATTGCACACTGCTGTTAATACTTTTGCATGTGAGACCACTATAGAGATTATACATATTTACTTCAGCATTTATTATATTACATGTCAGTTCTGTATTATGTATTTTTTCATGTGAACCGCAAAGTCATGATTTGATTTACCCACTAGAAACACCCGACAAGGTAAGCCCCTGTCACCGCCCATTCGGCTGACCGGGGCACACAGAAGCGATGAGGCTTTGCCATCACGCCCCCTCCCACGTCAGTGGAAGCACGCCCTACCTTGTCGGCGGCCGCCAGCTGATATCCCGGATGACGTAGGTACGGCTGCGCGCGCAACTCGCGCACGCGCCATACAGCCCAACGTCAGCTGAAGGGAATCAGCGAGAGGAACGTGCGGCGCGATCTGCGCATGCGCGAACCTCCTTAAAAGGCCGGGGAGCATCGGGTCCTCTCACTCTCACACAGGCTGAGAGGAGAGGAAAACCCAGGAGCCGCCAACAGCCCGCATTTGGAGACACAATCCTGCAACTCTTAAAAGTGAGTCACTGGCCCCAACAGACCAGCATTGTCTAAGCATGTCACAACTCTTGCACATTGTATTTTTAGACTCCCACTGTGAGACTTTCGGTCTTGCATATATATATATATATATGTTTATATATATATATATATATATATATATACAGTTTGCAGCCAACAATATATACACTTCCCAGCATAGATGGAACCCTACCTGATAAATATTGGGCTCTACATATCAAGCAAACTCATTTATTTTTGCCGACCTTATACCAGGAACCGCAATGCATTCAGCGACATACAGTCGCCTAAATTGTAGCAACTATCACCACAAAGATGCACGTTTTAAACGCTCCTATATATACTAATTGTAAGAAGTGTCTAATACATAGCCAGAATCTTCAAAGCCCCTAGATGGCTTTACACATATATTATCCTAAAATACAAACATAATGAGCATCAGTGGCCTATACCACTCTACCGTGCATCTTCCTTTTTCTTTTTATACATTTTTTTTTTTTTTTTCATCTTTCATTACATATATATTCTATATATATATAACTCATTTATATATTATTTTCATATAACAAACAATACATTATATCCATGCATTCCTGCAGATCGGAGCATACCATCCAACAGGCTCCAACAGGCATACAACCAGGTGCCTGACCCCAGCGCAAGTAAGGAACCCATAAGGTACCAGCCTTTGAAAGGGTATTTTCTTGCCGGTTGCACTATAAATTCCCACACACTGAATTTAACTCCTCATTCTTTCAGAGATTGTCCCTGACTGGATATACTACTATAATCTGAAGTACAACTCAACAAGACACCCCAGCATCACCTGAATGGGACCTCTCTGCATGTCCCATCGGGTAATCCTGGGCACCGAAACCCACCACATAGCTAGTAAGTCGAACCCCAATAACACTCAGTACTGGTCGATACAAACATGATTTCCTATAACTCATTCAATACCTTGCAGGCTTATAAGGCTCACGCTCTCGCTGTTTCATGAGGGAACTCCATCTCTACTTGCGGCAAAACAAAATGTATGTAACAATATTTTATGGAGATACCATTGCTTGATATATCAATCAATAGGTATCACCAATTTGTAACTGAGAGTATCTATCTAACTATTTCAGGAAAACTATGTGACTTACACCCTTGAAAAAGGCTCCAGGAGCGAGCCGAAACGCGTTGGGACGCAAAAAGAGGAAAACTCTCTTAAACGAAATAGAGAAAATTTCCTATCTTACCTAAGTCACTATTTACACACTGTCACTATTCTATCATTTTCCTCACCCTTCTCACTCAGGGGTCTACAACCCCTCACCACTACCATTGTATACTCTATATATATATATGTTTTTTACATACAGTAAACAAATTCTTACTAAGTATTGTACTCATTTCTATTATCTACACCTTGCCCATAAAGTCCCACCAATCTCTTAGGCCTGAGGTACCTAACCCCAAAAAACAAATAGATATATTTTCATAATTTCAATATTGGAAAAGTGCATCTTTAAGACTGAATGGGCCCCCCAAAGATAAAAGGTCAACGGGGTCAAAAGGGGCAAAAGTTTATCAAGACATTTTACAGGAGAACATAAGGCCATCTGTCTACCAGCTGAAGCTCAACAGAAGATGAGTGTTGCAACAGGACAATGACCCAAAGCATAGAAGTAAATCAACAACAGAATGGCTTAAACAGAAGAAAATAAGCCTTCTGAAGTGGCCCAGTCAGAATCCTGACCTCAACCCGATTGAAATGCTGTGGCATGACCTCAAGAAAGTGATTCACACCAGACATCCCAAGAATATTAAAAAAAGTTGGGGGGAGTACCGCGCTTTAAAAGTGCTTAAATAACATAGAAAAAAATATATAAATATGTAAATATGTGAAAAAGTGCCAAAGTGCTTCTTAAATAATATTAAAATTAATGTGTCTTAATGTATACAATAAATACAATCCAATGCAAATCATACAATAAATATAATAGGTGATGAAATATTCACTAAACAAAAATAGATCTTGTTGAAACCAACTATATCAATCCATTATACAGTGAAAAATTTATATAAAATTAAAATCGGTGACTTATTTAAATATAACAAGTGCTCTAAATAGGTGATATCCAATAAAGTGCTGAAGTGTCCTTTTAAAATTATTTTTATAAATATATAGTGTGATGAACACAATCTTCTTAATCCATATTTAACATGCAGGTGCTTCGTGCGGTGCCCACTAGGTGTCCTAAGCGCTCACCTCACTGCTCCTTTAAAAAAGCCTTAGGTTGTGTGCCCCAGTATGCTGTTCCTTCCTCCTTATTGGCATATATGTACCATTATGAATCCTTGGTTATATCTCCCTTGTAAATGCAGCTATCTTCCAGGGGATATATGCGGTTCTTTGTATCTCCAAAAAAATCAAATTGGGCCCAACATAGTGAAGTACGTCCCATAAATTTTATTTAGAAAAGTAAGAGTAACACTCACATTGCTTTGCGTCTTGTTTCTAGCATAACATACGAAAAGGATCGTATGTTATGCTAGAAACAAGACGCAAAGCAATGTGAGTGTTACTCTTACTTTTCTAAATAAAATTTATGGGACGTACTTCACTATGTTGGGCCCAATTTGATTTTTTTTGGAGATACAAAGAACCGCATATATCCCCTGGAAGATAGCTGCATTTACAAGGGAGATATAACCAAGGATTCATAATGGTACATATATGCCAATAAGGAGGAAGGAACAGCATACTGGGGCACACAACCTAAGGCTTTTTTAAAGGAGCAGTGAGGTGAGCGCTTAGGACACCTAGTGGGCACCGCACGAAGCACCTGCATGTTAAATATGGATTAAGAAGATTGTGTTCATCACACTATATATTTATAAAAATAATTTTAAAAGGACACTTCAGCACTTTATTGGATATCACCTATTTAGAGCACTTGTTATATTTAAATAAGTCACCGATTTTAATTTTATATAAATTTTTCACTGTATAATGGATTGATATAGTTGGTTTCAACAAGATCTATTTTTGTTTAGTGAATATTTCATCACCTATTATATTTATTGTATGATTTGCATTGGATTGTATTTATTGTATACATTAAGACACATTAATTTTAATATTATTTAAGAAGCACTTTGGCACTTTTTCACATATTTACATATTTATATATTTTTTTCTATGTTATTTAAGCACTTTTAAAGCGCGGTACTCCCCCCAACTTTATTTATCTGTATTGTGTAGGTTACCAATTTTAGTACCTGCAGCATTAAAGGTGCCTATTTTGTAGACAATAATTAGAGAGACAGCGCGAGAATTTCACCAACCCTCTATATCCCAAGAATATTGCTGAACTGAAACAGTTCTGTAAAGAGGAATGGTCAAGAATTACTCCTGACTGTTGTGCACGTCTGATCTGCAACTACAGGAAACATTTGGTTGAAGTTATTGCTGCCAAAGGAGGTTCAACCAGTTATTATGATTCTTTCCGATTTTAGGTGCTGAGAGCGGTACCATTATTTTGCATGTAATTCTTAAGAACGAGCAGCCCAAACCAACTATTTACATATGATTTTCTTTTTTACTGTGAGTTCTTCTTTATAACATCTTGGGTATGATAAAGTTTGAAACACAAAATCATAAATTATAATATACTGTATTTTCTGGCGTATAAGACTACTTTTGAACCTCAAAAAAATCCCCCAAAAATGGGGGGTCGTCTTATATGCTGAGTATAATATCTCCAAGGTAACCTAAGTATAAGTATTACCGGTAGATGTAATCTCTCAAGACGCTGGCTGTGTGGAAATCCTGTACCAGTATACCGTATGTACCGTAGCTTCGGCTACATACAGTGTACCGCGCTGAGCCATTCAGGGAGAACCCGCCTCTGTGACTCTGCCAATCCGAGCAGGCTTTGCATTCAATAATAGAATACATCGCTCACTGGGATTGGCTCAGCGTGGTATACTGTATGTAGCCGAAGCTACGGTACATACGGTATACCGGTGCAGGATTCCCGCACAGCCAGCGTCTTGAGATTACATCTACTGGTAATACTTATACTTAGGGTACCTTGGAGATATTATGAGAGATTACATGTATTACAGTACTTGGGGTACCTTGGAGATCTATGAGAAATCTGATGTTTTTCAATGGTGTTGCCTTGCTTCGGAAGGGGGGTAGTCTTATACGGCGAGTATAGCCCAAAATGTATGTTTTAACTTGAAAATTAGGGGGGTCGTCTTATACGCCCAGTCGTCTTATACGCCGGAAAATACGGTAATAAATAACTATAAATAAGTTAAAGTATATATGTATGTATGTATGTATGTATGTATGTATGTATATATATATATATATATATATATATATATATATGTGTGTGTGTGTATAAAGTACAGTAAAACTGCAGGAAAGGGCACTGGGTGGGGGGGGGGCAAACGAATGTGAATGTATTTTATTTTGTAATGTATTAGTGTGTTTGGTGTGTTTTACTATTTGAATTTGCCGCCGGTTCCACCCCCCTGCGAGCGTCACGTCGCAGGATACAGAAGCTGGGGCACTGCCAGGATACATCGCTGGATCCCAGGGACAAGTTGAGTGCCCTCTCTTAAAGATCCCGCGATCTCCCTTGCGGTACCCCGAGTGTGGCTCATACTTTTTTCCACCTGCACTGTGAATGTTTACATGGTGTGTTCAATAAAAACATGGCAACATTTCATTCTTTGTGTGTTATTAGTTTATGCAGACTGTGATTGTCTATTGTTGTGACTTAGATGATGATCAGATCATATTTTATGACCAATTTGTGCAGAAATTCATATCATTCCAAAGGGTTCACATACTTTTTCTTGCAGCTGTATAGTGTGCGTGGACCGCATTATCCTGTGTTTTTTTTGAGGCACGAATCTCGTTTGAAACACATCAACCTTCCTGTCCCTTCCCCTTCCCATCAGTATTAGTTGTTTTTATGGACTTTTTCTACACAGCAATAAAGCCGTTTTCTGCATGATTTGAGAGTGCAGCCTTTCGATTATTTAAAAAAAATGTGATGAATCACACATCGCACCACTCTCTTACCAGTGCTGACACTGACATTAGCCTGTGTAGTAAAATTCAGCATTGTGTGTACAGGCTAGTGTCATTTCAGCTTTACAAAAAATACCCACTATGCTATCCCATATGGGTATAGCAGCATGGTGTGCAAAAGCTACCTACCAGCCAAAGATCACTTTCTGTATAAACAATGAAGCCCAAAACCACCTATGATGATTTCAATAGATGCGACAGAAGAGACAACTCACTGTGCAGGTGTGGCCCAAAGGAACAGACTGCTGCTCCTTCCTGTCTCACTGGGGGCACTGATCCTAACAGTTAGCCTATCCCTACAACAAATTAAAAAGCTTCTTCTGGAAGTGGTTGTGGAGTCTCAATGTGGACCTCATTCGTTAAAAAGAAAAGGAGCCTTGGTTGGTAGGTATGTTTAGCACACTATGCTGTTTTACCCATATGAGACAGGCTAGTGTGTTTTTTTTTTTTTTTTTTTGTTAAAGCTGAATTTACACTTAACCTAACCCTAAAAAAATACAGTTTTGACAACACCTTGCCCCCAGCCTACCAGTTGTAAAGCAAATGAGCAGAAGCAGTCTAATATGTTCCTCTCCTCTCATCTCCTGTCAATTGTTTTTTTTTTTTTTTTTGGCAGCACATTTGCATGTAGTCATACCTATATTACTGCTCTGTTGGATGAGGCTATAAAAAAAACAAAATCAAGTTTTATTTAAAATGAAATGTAATCATATAGAACTCAAATCAGACTTGCAAGCATTTGTGTTTTTATATCTTGCTAATTACATCCTCAAAAATATAATTTTATACCTAAATATAGGGAAAGCCTATAACTGGCCTTTGCAGCAAGGTGCAAATGGAATGCACATCACAAACAACCAAACTGGCCCTGTCTAACAATTTACATTAAAAACCGAGGGTTTTGTTTTGCACACATTTGCAAATATTTGCAAATATTTGCGTAAGCTGCAGTCCCACGCCAAGGGACCTCTGTATATACTGCGTTCATAACTATAACTCTGACTAATTTACAGAACCCCCATACTAAAAGCACATGTAAAAATGGATAGATTAAGTTCAGGAATGCCTGGAGGGAGCCCAGCCCTCCTTAAAGTCCCTGCGCCCAATTCATCCAACTGTGCAAAAAAGTAGAAATCGCTAAACAGGCCAGTCCATTGTCTGCTAGAAATTCATTTAAGAAAATAAAAAGATTAAAGATACTGGATTAGTCTCTGCTCTTTGTTTCTGTTACTTCTATAAACCTTACATCCTTTACATTTGTGGTGATTTGATGACTTTGGTCTCCTCTGGGTTGTTATTAGCTATCACTTATCTGAAAATCCAATAAGTGACAGGATGCAATGCAAAAAAAAAGCATGTGATAGACATCACCACTTGCTTCCTTTTGACATCATGTTTTTCTAATAGTAAAGCTTCCTAGCTGATAGAATACTAATCTGTTGAAATTTCAGTGCAAAAAACAATGATGTATATTGTAGTTATCCCTATTCACAATTCTAGTATCAGCTTCAAAAGCTGGCTTGCTGTTATGGGTGATTGGACATTCAGTGGTTGAGAATACAGTGGTGGAAATATATCAAGTTAATTAGCAACTTATTTAGATGCAAATCAGGCTGCTTCTTTCTTATCAAAGTCTAAGTAACAATTTAACTGTTTTGCGCCCTCTCTATCTTGTATCCTGCACAGCCAATTGCAACAGATTTGCAAAGTTCTGAGACTCCACGTAAAAGAATTGAACTTTTAACAGATGCAAAATTGAAGCATATCTAAACCCAAAAATAAAAAAGTATTGTATTAGTTTATCTTTTTTCAGTTTTTTTTTTCCTTAAGGGCTCTTTCACACGGTCCACCTCCGTAGGCGGATCCGTGTTGCTCAGCGGGGATCGATCCGCGATCCCCGCTGAGCCGGGCGGATGACAGCTCTGTCTCCATTTGCAGTGCGGAGAGGGAGGTGTCTCAGCCCCCGCTGCCCTCTTTGGGGGATCGGATGAGAGTGTACCGCTTGTCCACTCTCATCAGATCCGTTCCGATCCGATTACTGAACGGATGGAAAAATAGGGTTTCCATCCGTCCAGATTTCAAGCACAGGATCGGATGCGGATGGCAGCGGGTGTCAGCGGAGGTGTCTCCGCTGACACCCGCTGCCCCATAGAGCTGCATGGAGGATCCGATCAGATCCGCCTAAAAAACTGACAGGCGGATCTGATCGGATCTCCCGTGTGAAAGAGCCCATACTGTCATCTGGTAATCCGTCCCTTCATGTCTACCTACATTTCTCCAATGCATCTATGGGGGTAGCCATGATTGTAACACTGGCTTAGCTTCAAGCATATTTGTCTTGGTTCATCACCAATACAGGATGGATTGATGGGACTAATAGTTTACCCAATAAAGATAATACTCTGTGCTTTTATTAAGTTCACTGGAAGTATGAGCCTAAATATCCTGTACTTGCTTAACCACTTTCTGACTGCCCCACGCAGATTTACTGCGGCACGGCAGCTCGGCTGCGCATAATCAAGTACATGTACATGATTGATTATGTGCACACAGTGTCATGCCACCGGAGCCGTGCTCCCACTTTGATTAGGCACAGAGGAAGCCAGACCCCGGGAGGAGCGGGCTCGATTGCCGCCGGCCTCCCACAATCTTTGGGGGAAACTAACAGGAGAGCCTCCTGCCTATGTAAACAAAGCAGACGGCTCTCCTGTCAGACAGGCACAGTTAAATTGTGTGCCTTAGCTAAGCTGAAACACCGATCTCTGTGTGCCTTTCACAGAGCCCCCACAGTAGTAAGCACAATTAGGCTCACACTTAACCCCAGTATTAACCCCTTCCCTACCAGTGTAATTTATACAGTAACAGTGCACATTATTTAGTACTAATCACTGTATTGGTGTCACTGATCCCCAAAAAGTGTCACTTAGTGCCAGATTTGTCCGTCGCAATGTCGCAGTCCTGCTAAAAATTGCTGATCGCTGCCATTGCTAATAAAAACAAAACAAAAAAAAAAAAGTCAAAAAATCTATTTCATAGTTTGTAAACGCTACAACTTTTGCGCAAACCAATTAATATACTCTTTTTGGGATTTTTTTTTTACCAAAAATATGTAGCAGAATACAAATTGGACTAAACTGATAACAAAATTAGATTTTTTTAAAAAAAATGTTGTGAATGTTTTAAAGGCAGAAGGTAAAAAATATTGTGTTTTTTTTTTTTTTCAAAATTGTTGCTCTTTTTTTGTTTATAGCGCAAAATATAAAAACTGCAGAGGTGATCAAACACCACCAAAAGAAAGCTCTATTTGTGGGAAAAAAGGACATCAATTGTATTTGGGTACAGCGTCGCACGACCATGCAATTGTTAGTTAAAGTAACGGAGTGCCGAATCGCAAAAAATGGCCTGGTCATTAAGGGGGTAAAACCTTCCGAAGCTGAAGTGGTTAATTTGTTCTTAGTCTGAAAAGTGAAAATGAATGCACCCTTTACATCTAAGGACTGGAATGCTGCAATATCTAAAATTTTTTGTTTTGGTGTTTACCTCTGCTTTAAAAAGGAGTTCCTGGCTGGGTAAAAAAATTAAAAGTCAGCAGCTACAAATCCTGTAGCTTAATATAGGGACATTTACCTGTCCAGGGAGCCTGTGATGTCGGCACCCCAAGTTGAACAGTCCATCAGCTTCGGGTGCAGGCGCCATTTTCTTCACTAAGGGAAACAGGAAATGGAGAGTCGCTCTGCAATTTCTGAATGGTCCTGCTGTTTTCTGGGACCTGTGTGTCTCCCAGAAGGTTGCAGGGGGGAAGGAGGAGGGACCAGAAATGACGTAGATCGCCGCACAACGATTGCAGCAATCTTACCCAGAAGTGGAAGTGGGTACCTGGTTTTGATATGTATCCATCCCCCCCCCCTAAGGGTGCCAAATCTGGCAGCAGAGGGGGAGGGGGCAAACAAGCGGAGCTTCCCTTTTTGGGTGGAGCTCCACTTTAAGAAGGACTCAGGGTCAGGTTTTATACAGTTGCAGTAACTGATGGAAGTTATGAATTAAGATGTAACCTTGTAGAAAATCTGTCACATAAATTGTCTTACTGCTTCTGTTTATCATTGCCTTGCTGTGCAACATATTTGCTAAATGTTCCCCATTTGCTAAAAGCAGACCTATGCAAAGTTGGTAATAAAAAGCTATGATATATATGATACATGCACCATTCTATCACCTATCTAACAGCCCAAAAATGTGTGAACATGTTTTTATCTCAACAATATTCACCCATACATTACAATAAAGCACAAAGAGCATATATCACATAAATACTGTACAATGATTCAATAATGTGCAACCCAAAATATATTAACAACTAATTTAGTATATAGCAGTAATCGTATGTAATGCCCAAATAACCTTACTCAATTAGTGGAAGTCATATTGGGGAAGATTTACTGAATCTGGTGCAGCTGTGCATGGTAGCCAATCAGCTTCTAACGTCAGCTTGTTCAGTTAAGACAATACAACTTGGAAGCTGATTGGTTTCTATGCAGAGCTGCACCAGAGTTTGCACACTCCAATTTTAGTAAATAACACCCATAAAATTGCATTCTAATGTAAATATATTCAAAACTTTCTTGTGATCACTTTGCAATTTTTGACAATGCAGATTCCAAAAAAAAACATCTTATTCCCCAGTGGACACACTCTCATCTTGCTGAATAGACTACAGGCCTAGTTCACACTTCTGTGGCTCTGCAAGCTGTGTTTGGCATGGGCATGGCAGCCCATTTATTTGAACTGCGAGAAAAAAGGTCCCTGCTCCATTTTTTAAAATCGAAGCCCGCACGGAAACCGCAAATGTAGAAGCATCTGCTGCAATCTCGATGCACCCACACGTATCTCCTGAATTTTTCTGTGTGGGAACAGGTGTGGACCCGGAGCAGGAAATACCCACACAAGTGTGAAAAAGGACTAATAACAACATCTTCCCTTCAAGCAGAGAAACAGCTTATCAAGATGTTTATTTCCTGCAGAGTTTTCTCTCTCAGAAGCACTTAATAAAAATAGGAAATAACACAGTGCTCTTCTTTAATTAAAAACACTTTATTTGAAAACAAGTATCAATTCATATGACTCTGTGTAACCACATCACACACTTGATTTGATCCACTTTAATAAAAACAAGAGTAACAATATTGCTGCCAGGTTCCCAGTGTCTGTCAAAATCACATGATTACACATGTCGAAATCACAAGATCCCAGCAAACTCACAGATCCATTGCCTCCAAAGCTCAGAGTACAGTGTGCAAATTTCACCTACTGTCATGTCTCCTCACTCCGCCTTACATGTTGCAATACAAATTGCTTCTTCAGGAGCACAGGAGACACAGTCTACTACTGTTATACTGAATGGTGATTCTGGTAATCCAGATGTTTATACTTATCTTTTTCAGATGTCCTCAGGATGGTCAAATTAGGTTTTGGGTCTTCTTCTTATGCCTCTTCTCAAGCCATGGGTGTTCTTCTGTTTAGTGGTTAGCACTTTCACCTAGCAGCAAGAGGGTCGGTGGTTCGAGTCCCAACCACTACACTACCTGCCTGGAGTTTGCATGTTCTCCCTGTGCCTGCGTGGGTTTCTTCTGGGTACACCGGTTTCCTCCCACACTCCAAAGACATGCTGGTAGGTTAATTGGATCCTGCAAAAAATTGGCCCTACTATGTATGTATGAATGTGAGTTAGGGACCTTAGATTGTACGCTCCTTGAGGGCAGGGACTGATGTGAATGTGTAATGTATATGTAAAGCGTTGCGTAAAATTGACAGCGCTATATAAGTACCTGAAGTAATAATAATAATGAAGAGGGAGGCACTGGAGTGATGACATCAATGCTTCTCTAGTTTCAACATACTAGGAGAATGCGGTGACACCTCCTTCGAGGTAGGGCCAAAATAGTCTGAATTTATTGTATGACTTAAATTTTCCAAGAGGAACTCCAGATCAAGTGCAATTATTGCAGTTGAAGTACCCTTTTTATTTTGTGCCTTCCCTGAATGACAATTTTATTTAAAGCAATATTAAACTCTATTACATTTTTTTTTTTATCCCGGTCACTGAAGGTCTATGGCATAATATGTTAGTATGCACCGCATACTAGCATACTAGCACATTATGATAGACTTACCTGTCAAAGGAAGCCCTTCAGTGCTGAGCAGATGCTGTTCCCAGTGGTCCTAGGTGCTTCAATTGTTGCCCAGTCTTCCTTTTGGGTTCCGTCTGTTCGGCCACTTTAATGACATCACTCCAATGCACAGGAATCACATCACGAGGGCACAGAGTGGGTGCGGTACATGTATGCTGAGCTGTGTATGCATGGCTCAGTGTACATGACAGTAGGCAGGCAAAGGGAAGTACCTACATGTCAGCAATTTTGTGTAAAGTACTTTACTACCACTTTAAAAATGCCCAAAGATTTTAAGTAACCAATTACCTTTACTCTGATCCTTCCCTTCAGCAGACTTAACATGAAGTGTGTATGTCTTCATAGATGTGAAAAGTTGAGTGGCCCTTTTAGTACTTGTTTATCAGCTCTAGAAATATTGTTAACATTTAATAACTCAGAGCTTTTTTTATTTTGTATAGAACAGGGAAGGGTTAGATTCTCTGTCAGGTTTTTATTATTGTCTTTGTCCCCATTAAATGGTAAGTCTAGCATTGGAAAGAAACTATTTAACCTAAGGTCTCTAAAGAAGACACATGGCCAACAATGAAGTTGGACAAGAAGCGGTTCAATCGTAAACTGTTTAAGGGGTTCTGTACTGTTAGAGCAGTAAAGATGTGCAACTTCCTTCCATAGTTGGTGGTGTCAGTGAGGATTGAGGATAAATTAAAAAAAACATTTAAATGTGTTTCTTAGCAAACATAATGCAAACATAATGCACAGACATAAACACACACACATTTAACTGAATGGACTGGTGTCATTATTCAACCTTGCCAACTATTATTAGGCCCCTTTCACACATGAGGGCTGTTTGTCCATTTTTCATTCATCGATTGACAGATGAAAAATGGACGTCAATATATCTATGATCATCCATTTACATCCGTTTATATCCGCTTCCGCCAACATATATTTTACATGAAATGGATCAAAGCCCTATTCTTCTTCCATTAAAAAACTGGACCGGAGGAAAAATTGATGTAAATGGACAAATAGTCTGTTTTTGCATGAAAAAATGGCTTCGGACTCAAGTGGTCAAGGACTCTAGCTGGAGGATGTAAAAAAACAGATGAAAAATGGATGTAAAACTGATGACAAACTGATGTAAACTTCATCCATTTTTTCTCAGAACAAACATGACTGAACTGACGAAATGAATGGTCTGCATGTATGAAAGGGGCTTTAGGGTGATTTCCCCAAGAATTCCCAAGAAGACAGAAAACTGTGGGAAAAGTCTCCAACAGGGCTAAAGACAGAAACAAACACAGATTTTTAGTAAACTGAGGAGGAGTTAGAACTTCTGACAATGTTTTTATTGCTTCTTGAGCCTTCCTGGCAGGGTGATGACCTCACTCCACTTCTATACAGGTATCAGAGGTTATGGAAGTGCAGACATTTTTCTAAAGTGGTCAAAAACAGTAAGACAAAGCTAACATTACGGTTAATTTGTAATAATAATAATGATAATAATAACAATAAATATTTATAAGGCCTACATAAGGACATATTGGAGATGATTTACTAAAACTGGGGAGTGCAATATCTGGTGCATCTCTGCATAGAAACCAATCAGCTTCCATTTTTTTTTGTCAAAGCTTAATTGAACTAACAGCAGAAGTTAGAAGCTGATTGACTACTGTGCACTGCTGCCTTTAGGAGGGATGGGCCACCTCCAGGCTTACCTGCCCCCTATCTATCCATTAGCTTGCATGTGCTTCCACTGTGAAGGCTCTTATAAATTCATTAGAGTTAGGACTGCAGGTATACAGGGAGCCGTGGAGTGGCCCTGCAGCTTTCACATGCGTTTGCAAATGTGTGCTAACTAAACCCCTGTTTTGACGCAAACTGTTAGACAGGTTAATCTGGTTGGTAAGCAAACTGGCTAGCAAATTGAACTGGGAATTTTACTTTTGTTTGTTTCAGGCAAAGGGAAGTACCTACATGTCAGCAATTTTGTGTAAAGTACTTTACTACCACTTTAAAAATGCCCAAAGATTTTAAGTAACCAATTACCTTTACTCTGATCCTTCCCTTCAGCAGACTTAACATGAAGTGTGTATGTCTTCATAGATGTGAAAAGTTGAGTGGCCCTTTTAGTACTTGTTTATCAGCTATAGAAATATTGTTAACATTTAATAACTCAGAGCTTTTTTTATTTTGTATAGAACAGGGAAGGGTTAGATTCTCTGTCAGGTTTTTATTCTTGTCTTTGTCCCCATTAAATGGTAAGTCTAGCATTGGAAAGAAACTATTTAACCTAAGGTCTCTAAAGAAGACACATGGCCAACAATGAAGTTGGACAAGAAGCGGTTCAATCGTAAACTGTTTAAGGGGTTCTGTACTGTTAGAGCAGTAAAGATGTGCAACTTCCTTCCATAGTTGGTGGTGTCAGTGAGGATTGAGGATAAATTAAAAAAAAAACATTTAAATGTGTTTCTTAGCAAACATAATGCAAACATAATGCACAGACATAAACACACACACATTTAACTGAATGGACTGGTGTCATTATTCAACCTTGCCAACTATTATTAGGCCCCTTTCACACATGAGGGCTGTTTGTCCATTTTTCATTCATCCATTGACAGATGAAAAATGGACGTCAATATATCTATGATCATCCATTTACATCCGTTTATATCCGCTTCCGCCAACATATATTTTACATGAAATGGATCAAAGCCCTATTCTTCTTCCATTAAAAAACTGGACTGGAGGAAAAATTGATGTAAATGGACAAATAGTCTGTTTTTGCATGAAAAAATGGCTTCGGACTCAAGTGGTCAAGGACTCTAGCTGGAGGATGTAAAAAAACAGATGAAAAATGGATGTAAAACTGATGACAAACTGATGTAAACTTCATCCATTTTTTCTCAGAACAAACATGACTGAACTGACGAAATGAATGGTCTGCATGTATGAAAGGGGCTTTAGGGTGATTTCCCCAAGAATTCCCAAGAAGACAGAAAACTGTGGGAAAAGTCTCCAACAGGGCTAAAGACAGAAACAAACACAGATTTTTAGTAAACTGAGGAGGAGTTAGAACTTCTGACAATGTTTTTATTGCTTCTTGAGCCTTCCTGGCAGGGTGATGACCTCACTCCACTTCTATACAGGTATCAGAGGTTATGGAAGTGCAGACATTTTTCTAAAGTGGTCAAAAACAGTAAGACAAAGCTAACATTACGGTTAATTTGTAATAATAATAATGATAATAATAATAATAAATATTTATAAGGCCTACATAAGGACATATTGGAGATGATTTACTAAAACTGGGGAGTGCAATATCTGGTGCATCTCTGCATAGAAACCAATCAGCTTCCAATTTTTTTGTCAAAGCTTAATTGAACTAACAGCAGAAGTTAGAAGCTGATTGGCTACTGTGCACTGCTGCACCAGATTTTGAGCTCTCCATTTTTAGTAAATCAATCCCACTGTTTATAATATGTTTACAATTTAACACAGGGAAATGTTACTGAATACAGAACTCTTTTCTTCCAAAACATGGCAATGTCAGCTATGGCTTATTTAGCTAGTGACTGGCTTTACACAGGAGCATTCTGGGAGAGATGTAGTTTAGAGGAGGATCCAAGCTACAGTGAGGTCCATAAATATTGGGACATCGACAC
Organism: Pelophylax lessonae; assembly: GCF_965119305.1. Taxonomy (NCBI): domain Eukaryota; kingdom Metazoa; phylum Chordata; class Amphibia; order Anura; family Ranidae; genus Pelophylax; species Pelophylax lessonae. The sequence goes on along the minus strand of NC_138770.1, from coordinate 501,386,753 downwards.
AATTCTAATATTTTTGGCTTTATACTCCACCACAATGGATTTGAAATGAAACAAACAAGATGTGCTTTTACTGCAGACTTCCAGCTTTAATTTGATGGTATTTACATCCAAATCAGGTGAAAGGTGTAGGAATTACAACAGTTTGTATATGTGCCTCCCACTTTTTAAGAGGTCAAAAGTAATGGGACAATTGGCTGCTCAGCTGTTCCATGGCCAGGTGTGTGTTATTCCCTCATTATCCCATTTACAAGGAGCAGATAAAAGGTCCAGAGTTAATTTCAAGTGCATTATTTGCATTTGGAATCTGTTGCAGTCAACTCTCAATATGAGATCCAAAGAGCTGTCACTATCAGTGAAGCAAGCCATCATTAGGCTGAAAAAACAAAACAAACCCATCAGAGAGATAGCAAAACTATTAGGTGTGACCAAATCAACTGTTTGGAACATCCTTAAAAAGAAAGAACGCACCGGTGAGCTCAGCAACACCAAAAGACCCGGAAGACCACGGAAAACCACTGTGGTGGATGACCAAAGAATTATTTCCCTGGTGAAGAAAACACCCTTCACAACAGTTGGCCATATCAAGAACACTCTCCAGGAGGTAGGTGTATGTGTGTCAAAGTCAACAATCAAGAGAAAACTTCACCAGAGTGAATACAGAGGGTTCACCACAAGATGTAAACCATTGGTGAGCCTCAAAAACAGGAAGGCCAGATTAGAGTTTGCCAAACAACATCTAAAAAAGCCTTCACAGTTCTCGAACAACATCCTATGGACAGGTGAGACCAAGATCAACTTGTACCAGAGTAATGGGTACAGAAGAGTACGGAGAAGGAAAGGAACTACTCATGATCCGGAGCATACCACCTCATCAGTGAAGCATGGTGGTGGTAGTGTCATGGCGTGGGCATGTATGGCTGCCAATTAAACTGGTTCTCTTGTATTTATTGATGATGTGACTGCTGACAAAAGCAGCAGGATGAATTCTGTAGTGTTCCGGGCAATATTATCTGCTCATATTCAGCCAAATGCTTTAGAACTCATTGGACGGCGCTTCACAGTGCAGATGGACAATGACCCGAAGCATACTGCAAAAGCAACCAAAGAGTTTTTTTAAGGGAAAGAAGTGGAATGTTATGCAATGGCCAAGTCAATCACCTGACCTGAATCCGATTGAGCATACAATTCACTTGCTGAAGACAAAACTGAAGGGAAAATGCCCCAAGAACAAGCAGGAATTGAAGACAGTTGCAGTAGAGGCCTGGCAGAGCATCACCAGGGATAAAACCCAGTGTCTGGTGATGTCTATGCTTTCCAGACTTCAGGCTGTAATTGACTGCAAAGGATTTGCAACCAAGTATTAAAAAGTGAAAGTTTGATTTATGATTGTTAATCTGACCCATTACTTTTGGTCCCTTAAAAAGTGGGAGGCACATATTCAAACTGTTGTAATTCCTACACCTTTCACCTGATTTGGATGTAAATGCCCTCAAATTAAAGCTGAAAGTCTGCAGTTAAAGCACATCTTGTTTGTTTCATTTCAAATTCATTGTGGTGGTGTATAGAGCCAAAAATATCAGAATTGTGTTGATGTATTTATGGACCTGACTGTATAACGATCCATGGGAAGCAACTACAATATCGATGTACACCTAAGAGCAGGAGGGGGTCACATAAAAAAAGGAAGGCCAGAGAAAGAGCAGGGTAGTTGGGAAGCATGCCAGAGAAGGAAGGGAGAAAGAGTACTATGCTGTATCGGCTGCCCGCGTGCTGTCACAAGACGCTTGCTGTGATCCAGAATCTCATCATCCAGAGCCACTGAGGAGGTCACCAACTCACCTCCTTCTCCCATCAGTTGACTGAAGGATAAGGGGGCTGCTGTTATTCATCTAATCCATCATTATTTTGCGAGAGGATCACAGACCCACCATTAAACTGCAACTACCTGCTAACAGCAGACAGTCACAGACACACCATTAAGCTGCATTCACCTGCTAATAGCTTATAGTCACAGATCCCCTGCACCTGCTGCTGTGTAAATTGCCCAGGCCATTTTAGATAGAGTCTAACACAGGTCAATAGTCTGTTTGTACTCCAGAGTGCTGACATTGTGTCCACCATTACATCTAACTATTGTCACGATGTACAACTTGGCACCTGGCTGCCGCATCTCGGCCTGCCCCTTTCAGTATACATCTGCTTCAAAGGAGTTCTTTCTTTTTTAAGTTCGATATCTGTGATACATTGCTGTAATACTTATTTCATCTACAAATTCTCATCACATTGCATTCTTAAAGGGCCACAGTGTAGCCGGCAGAAAATCCATCACCAAGACTTGCCCAAATAACTCTATTGTGAGGGCAGAACTGTGTTTAACTCTAAGTCTGTATCTTGCTGGCCTAAACCTAATCCCTTTGTTTGAGAGCTCCCAAGTGACATAGTTTGTCTATGTTGTTACACTTTTTTGGTCACATGGGGTGTATCATTCCATATGGAGAGCTACTGTTTATGCTCTTGTGGTCACAGTTTAAGCAGGAATCTGAATTCCCATATACAGTGGGTACAGAAAGTATTCAGACCCCCTTAAATATCTTGTGAAAGACTTGTTGTATCTTTCCCAAAAAGACTCCTGGCTGTATTAGATCAAAAGGGGGCTTCTACTAAATACTGAGCAAAGGGTCTGAATACTTAGGACCATGTGATATTTCAGTTTTTCTTTTTTAATAAATCTGCAACAATGCCAACAATTCTGTGTTTTTCTGTCAGTATGGGGTGCTATGTGTACATTCATGAGGAAGAAGAATGAACTTAAATGATTTTAGCAAATGGCTGCAATATAACAAAGAGTGAAAAATTTAAGGGGGTCTGAATACTTTCCGTACCCACTGTACATCACTGTGAGGTTAAACATATAGTTAGAACTGTGTTTATGCTGAATGACATTCATGTGCTAATATACTCTGTTATAATTTATGACTCTGATCTGCCAATACAGTTTGTTTATCTTATCCAAAGGTTTGTGAGTATCATTCTTGCATGTCTGCTGGGGTTTATAGAAAGGTATTCTGCTAATTTCAGTAAGGGAGAAGCTTTACATAGGGTCAGACCAGATAAGTGGACCCAATTTACCAATGAGTCCTGCAGGGGTAGTGCTACAACAGCAATAATGCATAATAGTATTTTTCTAGTTATACAGATCCTGTCTTCTCATTGCTCTGTATTACTGATGTAATTCCTGGGTACCCGATCAACCACCAGCTTGTAACAGTCTCTGTTCTCTACACTTAAAACACGTTGGCTATGGATGGCTTCATACTGGATTCCTTTAAACTAAATAATTAAAGTAAAAATGTTAACCTTAAAAATTGCAGTTTAAATGTATCTCCATTTCATAATTTTATAACACCCAGAATGACGTCTGTATTATTTCTCTATAGATTTGTAGGTTTTTATTTTCTACTAAGGTGTCATGAAAATTGTAGAACAGCATACTTTAATTTCTATAGCCTCTGATAACCCATTCCATTTTTTGTTTTACTGCTGTACTATTTATACAGGACATGTTTAACCTTTATTTGATACAAAAAATGAATTTATATTGTAATGCAATATGTAGGTTAATGTCTGTGCTGCTCTCAATCTGTTTAGTTTGCCTGGTTGGGAAACTGTTATTAAACTTGTAGACCAGGAGAATAAAAAGTTTAAGAGAAAAATAATAAATGCTTAAAGTTTTCTTTTCAAACAAAATGTGATAAAGTGTGAAATGATGTGGAAGAATCGTGCCTGAACAAAAGTTCCACTGTTTGATGACAAAGCTGCTGTCAGTTTTGAATGTTTGCCAAAGCAATACACATTCTTTAAACATTAATAACAATTATCACTGTTATCATATGTACCCAGAAATCCTAAATGTAAAGCACTCACATGGTGGTAAACAGCCTTGAATTACTGAAATGCACTTTTCAAGCTGTACCTGCTGATTTATGTATCCACCTTGTTTATAGTTAGAAATACTTTTCCACAATCTGCAGCCACTTTTGGGAAGTCGTATATTATGGCAAAATGATCAAAGCAATAACTCCTGTTCCTTTCCAGGGTGCATGCACAGAATATACAGTGTGGTACAGAGAAGCTTAAAGAGATAGAATGGTTTCTACAGAATACTGCTTGTATGTTAGAGAATACATGCCACATTCCCTATCTATATACAGTATCTCACAAAGGTGAGTACATCCCTCACATTGTTGTAAATATTTTTATATCTTTTCAAGTACCAACACTGAAGAAATTACACTTTGCTACAATGTAAAGTAGTGAGTGTAAAGCTTGTATAACAGTGTAAATTTGCTGTCCCCTCAAAATATCTCAACACACAGTCATTAATGTCTAAACTGCTGGCAACAAAAGTGAGTACATCTCTAAGTGAAAATGTCTAAATTGGGTTTGATTAGCCACTTTCTCTCCCCAGTGTCAAATGACTCGTTAGTGTTACAAGGTCTCAGGTGTGAATGGGGAGCAGGTGTGTTAAATTTGATGTTATCGCTCTCACTCTCTCATAGTGGTCACTGGAAGTTCAACATGGCACCTCATGCCGAATAACTCTCTGAGCATCTGAAAAAAAGAATTGTTGCTCTAAATAAAGGTGGCCTAGGCTATAAGAAGATTGCCAAGACCCTGAAACTGAGCTGCAGCATGGTGGCCAAGACCATACAGCTGTTTAGCAGGACAGGTTCCACTCAGAACAGGCCTCCCCATAGTCGACCAAAAAAGTTGAGTGCACGTACTCAGCGTCATATTCAGAGGTTGTCTTTGGGACATAAACGTCTGAGTGCTGCCAGCATTGCGGCAGAGGTTAAAGATGTGGGGGTCAGCCTGTCAGTGCTCAGACCATACACCGCACACTGTATCAAATTGGTCTGCATGGCTGTCCTACCTGAGAAGCCTCTTCTAAAGATGATGCACAAGAAAGCCCGCAAACAGTTTTCTGAAGACAAGCAGACTGAGGACATGGATTACTGGAACCATGTCCTGTGGTCTGATGAGACCAAGACAAACTTATTTGGTTCAGATGGTGTCAAGTGTGTGTGGTGGCAACCAGGTGAGGAGTACAAAGACAAGTGTGTCTTGCCTATAGTCAAGCATAGTGGTGGGAGTGTCCTTGTCCGGGACTGTATGAGAGCTGCCGGCACTGGGGAGCTACAGTTCAGTGAGGAAATCATGAATGCCCTCATGTACTATGACATACTGAAGATGAGCATGATCCCCTCCCTTCAGAGACTGGGCCGCAGGGCAGTATTCTAACATGATAACGACCCCAAACACACCTCAAACATGACCTGAGGGTAAAGGTGATGGACTGGTCAAGCATGTCTCCAGACCTAAACCCTATTGAGCATCTGTGGGGCATCCTCAAATAGAAGGTGGAGGTGCACAAGGTCTCCAACATCCACCAGCTCCGTGATGTCCTCATGGAGGAGTGGAAGAGGACTCCATTGGCAACCTGTGAAGCTCTGGTGAACGCCATGCTCAAGAGGATTAAGGCAGTGCTGGAAAATAATGGTGGCCACACAAAATATTGACACTTTCAGCCCAATTTGGACATTTTCACTTAGGGGTGTACTCACTTTTGTTGCCAGAGGTTTAGACATTAATGGCTGTGTGTTGAGTAATTTTGAGGGGGACATAACATTTACACTGTTATACAAGCTGTACACTCACTACTTTACATTGCAGCAAAATATAATTTCTTCAGTGTTGTCACATGAAAAGATATATTAAAATATTTACAAAAATGTGAGGGGTGTACTCACTTTTGTGAGATACTGTAATAATAATTATATACTATTTAGCTTTGAACAGTCATTGAAAGCATGGCTTTACATTCTCTATTATGTAGATGGAAGTACCTAGTAGGGCAATAATTAGGCCACAGGGACAGATTGAGCAGTGTTTATGTCCAGTGGTTGGTTATTAGTTGGATGGGTCATATTTGGCAGAGGTTTTTGTAAACATTGGGAAAGGAAAATGTTGCCTATATTTACTCTTGATTCACAAATGCCAAAGTGATACTATACCTCCTGCATTGATTTTGTTCTATTTTAACGCCATGGCGAATAGGCGAAGGCGCCAATGCAATTCACTGTACCGCTGGCTAAAACGTTTTGAGCAATGTGAAATTCACTAAGATCAAATAACGTCAGGGCGAGAGTTAAAAACAGTCCAGCTAAAAGCACGACTGTTTTGTTCAAAATAACAATATATGCCAGGAAAAAATAAATAAAATGCTTGGGAAAGATGTGTTATATGATACTGAGATAAACTGCTTTTAACCACTTTACGTCTGCTCACAGTAATATTACTGCGGCAGAGTGGTTCGTTATTGTCTGACGACGTAGTACTACGTCGTCAGACACTCCCCCTTCTGGGCGGCGCTTGCGCGCCGCCAGAGGCTCGCTCCCGCTGTTTTCATTCACAGCGGGAGTCGGGCCAGGGGAGGAGCAGCGGCGATCGCCGCTGCTCTTACCCGATCGTCGGGGATCGAGTCTGGAGATCCGCCCGCTGTGTGTAAACACAGCGGGCGGATCTCCATAGTGACAGGGAGTGACAGATCGGACTGTTCAGCATAGCTGGACATCCGATCTGTCCATGACTCACACAGTCACCTCCCCCCCTACACGTCAGTAAGCACCAGGAAGACATTAACCCCTCCCTCTCCAATAAAATTAACC